>NC_083482.1:15690404-15695404 GCF_030014155.1 Tachysurus vachellii | reverse complement strand
TGTGAGCTGTGGTGTGTACTGTGAGCTGTGGTGTGTACTGTGAGCTGTAGTGTGTACTGTGAGCTGTGGTGTGTACTGTGAGCTGTGGTGTGTATTGTGAGCTGTGGTGTGTACTGTGAGCTGTGGTGTGTACTGTGAGCTGTGGTGTGTATTGTGAGCTGTGGTGTGTACTGTGAGCTGTGGTGTGTACTGTGAGCTGTGGTGTGTACTGTGAGCTGTGGTGTGTGTTGTGAGCAGTGGTGTGTATTGTGAGCTGTGGTGTGTATTGTAAGCTGTGGTGTGTATTGTGAGCTATGGTGTGTATTGTGAGCTATGGTGTGTACTGTGAGCTGTGGTGTGTATTGTGAGCTGTGGTGTGTACTGTGAGCTGTGGTGTGTACTGTGAGCTGTGGTGTGTACTGTGAGCTGTGGTGTGTATTGTGAGCTGTGGTGTGTATTGTGAGCTGTGGTGTGTATTGTGAGCTGTGGTATGTATTATTTGCTTTGGTGTGTACTCTGAGCTGTGGTGTGTATTGTGAGCTGTGGTGTGTACTGTGAGCTATGTTGTGTACTGTGAGCTGTGTGTGTTTGGTGAGCTGTGGTGTGTATTGTAAGCTGTGGTGTGTATTGTGAGCTATGGTGTGTATTGTGAGCTATGGTGTGTACTGTGAGCTGTGGTGTGTATTGTTAGCTGTGTGTGTATTGTGAGCTGTGGTGTGTACTGTGAGCTGTGTGTGTATTGTGAGCTATGGTGTGTATTGTGAGCTATGGTGTGTACTGTGAGCTGTGGTGTGATTTGTGAGCTGTGTGTGTTTGGTGAGCTGTGGTGTGTACTGTGAGCTGTGCTGTGTGTTGTGAGCTGTGGTGTGTGTTGTGAGCAGTGGTGTGTATTGTTTGCTGTGGTGTGTACTGTGAGCTGTGGTGTGTATTGTGTGCTGTGGTATGTATTGTTTGCTTTGGTGTGTATTGTGAGCTGTGGTGTGTACTGTGAGCTGTGGTGTGTGTTGTGTGCTGTGGTGTGTACTGTGTGCTGTGGTGTGTACTGTGAGCTGTGGTGTGTACTGTGAGCTGTGCTGTGTGTTGTGAGCTGTGGTGTGTACTGTGAGCTGTGGTGTGTACTGTGAGCTGTGGTGTGTATTGTGAGCTGTGGTGTGTGCTGTGAGCTGTGGTGTGTATTGTGAGCTGTGGTGTGTATTGTGAGCTGTGGTGTATTGTGGTGTGTATTGTGAGCTGTGGTGTGTACTGTGAGCTGTGGTGTGTATTGTGAGCTGTGGTGTGTACTGTGAGCTGTGGTGTGTACTGTGAGCTGTGGTGTGTACTGTGAGCTGTGCTGTGCTGTGTGTTGTGAGCTGTGGTGTGTATTGTGTGCTGTGGTGTGTATTGTTTGCTGTGGTGTGTACTGGGTGCTGTGGTGTGTACTGTGAGCTGTGGTGTATATTGTGAGCTGTGGTGTGTATTGTGAGCTGTGGTGTGTATTGTGAGCTATGGTGTGTATTGTGAGCTGTGTGTGTATTGTGAGCTATGGTGTGTATTGTGAGCTGTGTGTGTATTGTGAGCTATGGTGTGTACTGTGAGCTGTGTGTGTTTGGTGAGCTATGGTGTGTATTGTGAGCTGTGGTGTGTATTGTGAGCTATGGTGTGTATTGTGAGCTGTGTGTGTATTGTGAGCTATGGTGTGTATTGTGAGCTGTGTGTGTATTGTGAGCTATGGTGTGTACTGTGAGCTGTGTGTGTTTGGTGAGCTATGGTGTGTATTGTGAGCTATGGTGTGTACTGTGAGCTGTGGTGTGATTTGTGAGCTGTGTGTGTTTGGTGAGCTGTGGTGTGTACTGTGAGCTGTGCTGTGTGTTGTGAGCTGTGGTGTGTGTTGTGAGCAGTGGTGTGTATTGTTTGCTGTGGTGTGTACTGTGAGCTGTGGTGTGTATTGTGAGCTGTGGTGTGTTGTGAGCAGTGGTGTGTATTGTTTGCTGTGGTGTGTGTTGTGAGCAGTGGTGTGTATTGTGAGCTGTGGTGTGTGTTGTGAGCTGTGGTGTGTACTGTGAGCTGTGGTGTGTACTGTGAGCTGTAGTGTGTACTGTGAGCTGTGGTGTGTACTGTGAGCTGTGGTGTGTATTGTGAGCTGTGGTGTGTACTGTGAGCTGTGGTGTGTACTGTGAGCTGTGGTGTGTGTTGTGAGCTGTGGTGTGTGTTGTGAGCTGTGGTGTGTATTGTGAGCTGTGGTGTGTATTGTGAGCTGTGGTGTGTACTGTGAGCTGTGGTGTGTACTGTGAGCTGTGGTGTGTATTGTGAGCTGTGGTGTGTACTGTGAGCTGTGGTGTGTACTGTGAGCTGTGGTGTGTATTGTGAGCTGTGGTGTGTACTGTGAGCTGTGGTGTGTATTGTGAGCTGTGGTGTGTATTGTGAGCTATGGTGTGTATTGTGAGCTGTGGTGTGTATTGTGAGCTGTGGTGTGTACTGTGTGCTGTGGTGTGTACTGTGAGCTGTGGTGTGTATTGTGAGCTGTGGTGTGTATTGTGAGCTGTGGTGTGTACTGTGAGCTGTGGTGTGTGTTGTGAGCTGTGGTGTGTGTTGTGAGCTGTGGTGTGTATTGTGAGCTGTGGTGTGTACTGTGAGCTGTGGTGTGTACTGTGAGCTGTGGTGTGTGTTGTGAGCTGTGGTGTGTGTTGTGAGCTGTGGTGTGTGTTGTGAGCTGTGGTGTGTGTTGTGAGCTGTAGTGTGTACTGTGAGCTGTGGTGTGTACTGTGAGCTGTGGTGTGTACTGTGAGCTGTGGTGTGTATTGTGAGCTGTGGTGTGTATTGTGAGCTGTGGGTACTAATTCTTTTATAGATAAATATGAGTCTACTCTTTGAAACACTCTGTGGTATCCAAGTGGAAATGTTTACCCTGTGCAGGGGAAGTTAAAGGTCAGCTAAACCCCAGTGTTAACTGATAGCCCTTCTCTGCTTTTGGCTTGCTGTCACATCTTTCCTGTGTGCCGGGGAATGAGGGGGCATTCGGCACAGACGCGTTCTTTACAGTCCTGAAGAACCTGCTGGAAAAGACAAGGCAGTACTCCAGATCACCTTTACACATCTCTACACACCTCTACACACATTGTCACACCATTTACACATCTCTAAACATCTCTACACACTTCATCACTACACATCAACACACACCTACATACCTCTACACACATTAACATACCTCTACAATGATGGATGTGGTAGCTCCGTAGTTAAAGTGTTGGACTGCTGACCAGAAGGTTGTGAGTTCGTATCCCAGGGCCACCAAGCTGCCACTCATGGACCCCTGAGCAAGGCCCTTAACTCAATTGCTCAGCTGTATAAGTGAGATAAGTGTAAGTCACTCTGCCAAATGCCGGAAATATAATGTAAATGTCTACACATTTCTACACTGCTACACACATCTCTCTACACTTTCACACATTCTCATCTCAATACATCTCTACACACCTTTACACACATCTACACACATCTACACACATCTACACATCTCTACACACTTTTACACTCAGCTACACACCTATTTCCATCTCTATACATCTCTACACACTTTTACACACATCTACACATCTCTACACACATCTACACACATCTACATACCTCTACACAGCTCTATACATCTCTACACACCTTTACACACATCTACACACATCTACATACCTCTACACATCTCTATACATATCTATTCCGATTTCTATACACCTCTACACACTTTTACACACATCTACACACCTATACACACCACTACACACCTATTCCCATGTCTATACATCTCTATTCCGATCTCTATACACCTCTACACACCTTTACACACATTTACATACATCTCCATACCTCTACACATCTCTACACACTTTTACACACAGCTACACCCCTATTCCCATCTCCATACATCTCTACACACTTTTACACACATCTACACACCTCTACACACTTTTACACACATCTACACACCTCTACACGCTTTTACACATAGCTACACACCTATTTTCATCTCTACATATCTCTACACACCTTTACACACATCTACACACATCTACATACCTCTACACATCTCTATACATCTCTATTCCGATCTCTATACACCTCTACACACTTTTACACACATCTACACACCTCTGCACACATCTACATACCTCTACACATCTCTCTACATCTCCATACCTCTACACATCTCTACACACTTTTACACACATCTACACACCTCTACACACTTTTACACATAGCTACTCCCCTATTCCCATCTCCATACATCTCTACACACTTTTACACACAGCTACACACCTCTACACACTTTTACACACAGCTACACACCTATTCCCATCTCTATACATCTCTACACACATTTACACACATTTACGTACATCTCCATACCTCTACACATCTCTACACACTTTTACACACAGCTACACGACTCTACACACTTTTACACACAGCTACACACCTCTACACACTTTTACACACAGCTACACACCTATTCCCATCTCTATACATCTCTACACACATTTACACACATTTACGTACATCTCCATACCTCTACACACCTCTACACACTTTTACACACAGCTACACACCTATTCCCATCTCTATACATCTCTACACACATTTACACACATTTACGTACATCTCCATACCTCTACACATCTCTACACACTTTTACACACAGCTACACATCTCTACACACTTTTACACACAGCTACACACCTCTACACACTTTTACACACAGCTACACACCTATTCCCATCTCTATACATCTCTACACACATTTACACACATTTACGTACATCTCCATACCTCTACACATCTCTACACACTTTTACACACAGCTACACACCTCTACACACTTTTACACACAGCTACACACCTATTCCCATCTCTATACATCTCTACACACATTTACACACATTTACGTACATCTCCATACCTCTACACATCTCTACACACTTTTACACACAGCTACACATCTCTACACACTTTTACACACAGCTACACACCTCTACACACTTTTACACACA
>NC_083482.1:15682904-15685404 GCF_030014155.1 Tachysurus vachellii | reverse complement strand
GCGGGAGATAAATTTAGGCTTTCGGTATCTATCAGCTAGTTTTTGGAGGCAAAGAGAAAAGGTGAAATGAAAAACAAAGACTGGAGGGAAGAGCGAGGATGTGCGGACAGGTGAGACACACAGTGAACAAGAGCATGATGGGAAATTTAAGATTTGAGCTCGAATCTGCATGAAACGAGATGCTTTGAAATGAAAGAATGGGATGTACGTACTCTGTTGCCACGATGCCAAATATCCATCATACAGGATGTTTTCGCAGCCTGGTGGATTATCTGGCTGCGCTGAGTGTGAATAAACTGACAGGAGAGACGTCTTTATCCAAACCAACGAGATCTCAAGACCCTTTTTCACAGTACGACGGTCTCGCCGGTGGAATAGAAACGGACTTACGGGACGTGTTCGATCAGAATAAATAAACAGGCGACGTGTCTGTTCACGTCGTGAGTGAACAGACCCGAGTGAGTCCGAGTCAGGACTCAGAGAGACGTGGGGTTTTTTTTTCCCGCTGTTGATAATCTCACACTGAATTTTAGTGTTGAGTGTTGAAGATAAATCTGAGCTGCTTTTTAGATGAACAAACACTCGGTGCATCTCAGAGAGCAGAAATGTAAAATGTTTTGTAGAGAAAAACAGAAACAGTGATGAAACTCTCCAAATTCTTAAAATCCTGAGTGTCTACTTTCGTATGAGCTTCATATTAAAGGTGGGGTCTCCGTTGTTTGAAAGCCAATATCGACATTTGAAATCACCGAAACAAACACGTCCCTAACCCAATGGGTCCCGCCCCTGTATCGATAGCTCCGCCCTCACATACATACGTAACCCAGGCAACAAACTGAAAGAAACGTGTCTTTATCATAGCTGAAGGGAAGAACAATACGATTGCAGATAAACAAACAAGCAAAAATCAAGCATCGCGTTAGTTCAGGCAGGCCACATTGTAAGCCGCATCAGTTGCTAATCAGCTGTCCTCGAAGCGCACCAATCCGGCACGACTTCCGCTCCTTTAAATCCTCGCCTCGAGCCGCTCCTACGCATCGCCGCTGCTGCAATCCAACACCCTCCTCCATCCCCGACTCCTCCGGATAGAAGTCGCCAGCGCCGATCGAATCCTTCGCGATTCGCTCAAACCCCCCACCCCCCAGTGCTGCCTCCCCGCCCCGTCCATGCACCCGTGTTAATATAGGATCAGCTTTCCAGCGCTGGAGAGAACTGAAGGAGCAGGAAGTTTAGCAGGAGCTAAACACTGTTACTACACAAAACACGGTTGTAGCTGCGTCTCTACATTACTACGATAGAAAAGAGGTGTTATTTGTGTAGTAACAGTGTTTAGCTCAGGAGTTATTGACTCAGGAAACTCCAATCTGTGAATATGGGACCAACTTCCTGCTCCTTCAGTTCTCTCCAGCGCTGGAAAGCTGATCCTATATTAACACGTCCTACTTCTTACCTTATCGTAAGTCTTTCTTCTCTTTCTTTCTTTGTTTTTATCCTCCATGTCAATGTTAAAACCGCTTTCTGCTAATGTCACACATGCGCACTGAACACTCTCTCCGCCCATATCGACAAGACACGCCCCTTTCTGCTCATTGGCTACACGTTAGTTTTGATTTTTGTTTTGTTTGTCGTCCCGACTCAGTTTTCTGAAGCGTTTCTCAAACAACGGAGACCCCACCTTTAACACCACTGTGGAGCGAGACATGACAAATAAAAACAGGAGGAAAAAACATTTTTTGGTGTCTGTGAAATAAAAAAAGAGTTCAATCGGTTTCTTCAGCCTCGTAATACGTTTGTGATGCGGCCGCAATGTTCTACTACGTCTGCTAGAGCTGTGACTCCAAGTGCATGTTTATGTACTGTTATAAACAGTTTTTAAATATTAATAGAAAAGGTTTGCTTTATTACACTGTGAGTTCCAGTAGCTTTCAAATCCGTAGATCGCACGAACGATCTCGACCGTGTAAATAAATAAACACCTTTCCGTATAAAACCGCAAGCCCTATTGGGATTGGATCAGTTTATCAAGGAGACGTCTGTAATCGTAAAGTCTATGAAGATGGATGTTTGTGTCAGCGGGTCATGTGATCGCGACTCATTCACAACACGGCATCCAGGAAAGTCGAAGCCCAGAAGAGAAGTTCACAATTCCACAATTCAGGAAGTATTTAATAGGTGAACCGATATGGAATTGACGTGCGCACCGATACAAAAGGAAATACAACACTTTTTTTTTTTTTTTAATGCCAGAACATCACGTCACATGTATGTGAACTAAAATTCTAATTTTCTATGCAGAAGATGGAGGAAAACTCGGACGGAAACAAACCCACGGAGCAGCGCTTGTAAAATACTGTAGATGCGAATTTAATCCAGTCTGAATAAATCTGTAGTTTTGGATTCAGGTGGTTAAGATAGTTTTAGATATTTTTTTTTTTAGATAAAAGCATAGAGGGGGGCACGGTGTCTTAGTGGTTAGCACGTTCGCCTCACACCTCCAGGG
>NC_083482.1:15657904-15677904 GCF_030014155.1 Tachysurus vachellii | reverse complement strand
GATGAGTGAGTGAGTGAGTGAGATGAGAATTATAGATTAACAGTGAAAATTAAAACCATTAAAAAAAGTTTTACAATACTTTTCAAATTCGAACTTTAAAAATGTTTAAAAAGCAATTATAAGTTAATATTAAATTAACACTGAACCTTCTTTGAAATTAATATTGAATAATAATAATAATAATAATTATTATTATTATTATTATTATTATTATTATTATTATTATTATTATTAAACTATCATTAACTAAACCTTTAAAAAGCTTTTAAAAATTATTTATAAAATAGTAATAAACACAGGATTTTAAATAATATATAAAAAATCAGTTAAAAGTAACTATGTAGTAGTAGTAATAATAATAATAATAATAATAATAATAATAAAATTAATAATAAATTAAATATGAACCTTAAAAACATTTAAAAAGGAGTTACAAATTAATCGAAAACAAAAATCTAAATTATTTACTAATAAATTGGGATATAATAATACATAAATAAATAAAAACACTGACATGTAGGAGATTTTTTACATTTTACCATATTAAAAATCCTAAACAATAGAAAACTGAAAGCGTCGCATCGTCCACCTTTATGGTTTGTAATTGTTATCTAATAAAATCTAATAAAATATAGTAGATATTATAAATAATAGATTATAAATAGAATAGTAGATTATAAATAATAATCAGAAATAATACAAAAAAGGGATAGTATGATACCTACGATATCTCAGAAACACGTATTGCGATATTATTTAGACATTATTTTATCGTCATGGTTCTGGAAAGAGAAATATGAGCCCCGGATGCTGTTACGGTGCTCTGCCTTTTCTGTTCAGTCACAGAAACAAACCGAATGACTCGATAAATTAGTCAGGACTTTAAACATATCGTCTCTGTCAGGCGGAATCCTCGTATCTCCAAAACCGTTATTTTTCAGGAAATTAAAAAAACGCCGTACTTTATCTGCAGTGCACAGGGTTTAGTCCGCGTTGCAGTGGATTGTCTTGCGCTAAATTCCTGTCCTCAGACGAGCACCAGAACTAGCGGGGGTCAAGATTTTTTTTTCTTTGAGCCCAGTGTTTTGAAGACATTTACCTCAGAAGACGTGTTGATTCGTTGAGACTCTTCTTGAGGGGAAATATGACGTGAAGCTCTCCCGAGGAGTGAGGAAGAGGTGGACAGTTGAAGTGTCCAATGGAGTTAGTGCTCAAGCTATTTTCAAGACTTTAGATTGGTTAATAACTTGTAAAAATAACAGACCCACGTGGGGACTGACCAATAGCATCGATATGTGAAAAAATATGAAATTGACCAAATTTGGACATACGAGGTTTCCGCCCGACAGCGACGATATGTAATTTAAAGCGTTAAATATTTGAGAGAGTGACAAGAAGCCGTGTTAATTGCGGATTTTATACTTCACATTGTATTTCTTTTCATGTTAAATATAAACCGAGTGTCTTGCTCTGTATCTGTTTCAGAGGCTACTGTGACAATCTGGGCTATCATGCGCTCAGCGCCGCCGACTTCGGAAAGATCATGAAGAACGTATTTCCCAACATGAAGGCGCGCCGGCTCGGCATGAGGGGCAAATCCAAATATCCTTCTACTGAAACTTTCTTACAATCCTTTTGAACGGTCAGGCATCTGTTGTTGCAGTTCATGCGCCTCCTAAATATAGATCAGGAAAATCGAATAAAGCGTCGACGTGCTGCTGTCGGACAGAGCGACCGAGTGGCAGCAGGAATGTCTCTGACCTTCACGAAGCCTTCTCCATTGCAGCTCCTCTTTCATACAAGGACGTCGTAGGTTATTTCGCCGATTATTCGGATTTAGTTTTTCCTAAAATCAAATAAAAACCATAAGGGAACCGTTACAGAGTTCTCATTAAGCATTTTTTGGTTTTTAATCGTTATAACAGCAGTGAACAGATTTGTAGGAGTTAAATCCAGGGTAGAATACAGACTATTTTTATTTCCTCAGTGGTGCTGTTCCAAAATAGGGCTAGTTTGTTGATGACGGTCGTCACAGTAACGGAAATGTAATACGCGTAGCGATCGCTGTTACGAAATCAAACCCATCTTCATACCAACGCGGGACATTTTGACCTTTCCTTTCTGTGAAGAGCTACAAACATTTCCACTTTTCTATTCTGTGTTTTTATGTTTCCACGTACCGTAGAGTTACTTACAGGAGTAACGTAAAGTAGGACAGCTGTTGACGTTGTCAGTGCGAAACAAAGTGTTTAAAAAAAGAAATAAATACCACCAACAAAACTGCAGTGAAGCTGTCCGTGTAACGAACTAGTAACATTTAGGTTTCTTTGGCATTGAGATGGAAAAAATAAATAATATAAATAAATAAAAGCGAAACACGACGACAAAACGCTTAAATAAATAATTTAATATCATTGGAATTAATGTAATAATTCGAATAATTAAATATTAAAACTGTAGATATTAATAAAAAGTTAGCACAGAAGCTTTAACAAATAATTATATAAATTAAAGATAATTAATAATGGTTCCTATAATATATTTATTTATATATAAAGCAATTATATATAATCAATTAACATCGACTCTATATTCCTTAAAGGCGTAACATAAACAGTAAAACTGAGGTGAAGCACAAGTTTTTAGAGAAAAAGAAAAAGTCCAGTAAAGCTGGACTAAAGATATCTTCTGTTTCTGTGATCTTCTTCTTCTCCTTTCGGCTTTTCCCTTCAGGGGTCGCCACAGCGAATCGTCTCTCTCCACCTTTCCCTATCCAGGGTTCCCACGCGTCCTGGAAAACCTGGAAATCCTGGAAAATTAATGACCAATGTTCCAGTCCTGGAAAACACATGGAAAATGAGAGAAAACATAAACTGACCTGGAAAAAAATCTTCTTGTCCTGGAAAATGATTATTTTTAAATGTTCTTGATCATTTAAAGAACAGTTTACGACCGGTCGAAACGATTAACGTTAGTAACAGAAAGCGCTCTGTTCAGGGACGCCGAGTTTTGACGGGTTTTTTGTTATGCTGTTTAATCTCGCTGTGACGGACGACGCCGTCTTGTGTTGGCGGTTTCAGGCGCTAGGAATGGTTTAAGTGCTCGAATGTTTTCAGCAAATGGTGACGGGGAAGCAGGTTATATTAACCTTGTTGATCTGAATATCATGTGCAAGGGGAATGTACAGCAAACTAAAGCATGCACGACGGCATTGGCCTGAGAAAGGAAAGGGTATTAATATGTGCAGCCTTTTTATTTTATAAAGGTTGATATTTCATTCACATAACAAATTGTCTTTAAAAGTATAGTTAAGTAATAGCCATAAAGTGTACGTTGTTTTTAAGACGTCTGGAGAGAAGAACATATTACTTTAGGCTGTGAATCTGTGATCCTTGTCTTTTTTTTGCTAAATTTGAAATGTCCTGGAAAATGATCTCTGAAAAAGAGCGGGAACCCTGCTATCTTCTGCATCCTCAACACTTGCACCCACTAGCTTCATATCCTCATTAATGACATCCATATACCTCCTCTTTAGCCTTCCTCTTTGCCCCCTGCCTGGCAGCTCCATGTCCAACGTTCTCCTACCGATATACTCACTCTCTCCCTCCTCTGAATATGTCCAACACATCTTAATCTGTCCTCCCTAACCTTGTCCCCAAAGAGAGCTTCTGTTTCTGTGATACGGGAGAATTTTTTTTTTTGAGCATTAAAAAAAAGTTGTGCTTTTGAAAGTAACCTTGAAATAAACCTTCTTGTAAACACGTCCTACAGTGAATATGTTTAGAACCATAACTGGGCCTCAATTTTTGCCTTAACACTCGCTCACGTATTGCTATAGTGGCCTGAGAAAGAAGCCGTTCATTCACATGCCGTCTCTTCCGAATCTGGACGTACACAAAACAGGAGATGGGGTACGTTTGGGCTTTAATCTTTAATTCAGCAAAGTAATGAGTAACTGTAGGTACATGTACAGTAGTAAAGTGTAAAATAAGCAACAGAATTAATATGAGTTCATAAAAAGCCTTAAAACAGTTTTAACATTTCTCTTTCATGTTGCCAACAAATTTATGTCTGTGTTCTCTTCTATGTCTGTTCTCTCTCTCTCTCCCTCTCTCTTCTCTCTCTTCCTCTTCTCCCTCTCTCTCTTCTCTCTCTCTCCCTCTTCTCTCTCCTTCTCCTTCTCTCTCTCTTCTCTCTCTCTTCTCCCTTTCTCTCTCTCCCTCTCTCTTCTCTCTCCCTCTCCTTCTCTCTCTCTCTCTCTCTCTCTCTCTCTCTCTCTCTCTCTCTCTCTCTGTCCCTCTCTCTTCTCTCTCTCTCTCTCCCTCTTCTCTCTCTCTCTATCTCTCTCTCTCCCTCTTCTCTCTCTCTCTCCTCTCTCTCTCCCTCTCTCTTCTCTCTCTCTCCCTCTATCTTCTCTCTCTTTCTCTCTCTCTCTCTTCTCTCTCTCTCTTGCTCTTCTCTCTCTCTCTCTCTCTCTCTCTCTCTCTCTCCTTCTCCTTCTCTCTCTCTTCTCTCTCTCTTCTCCCTTTCTCTCTCTCTCTCTCTTCTCCCTCTCTCTCTCTTTCTCTCTCCCTCTTCTCTCTCTCCCTTTTCTCTCTCTCCCTCTCTCTTTCTCTCTTCTCTCTCTCTCTTCCTCTCTCTCCCTCCTCTCTCTCTCCCTCTATCTTCTCTCTCTCTCTCTCTCTCTCTCTCTCTCTCTCTCTCCCTCTCTCTTCTCTCTCTCCCTCTATCTTCTCTCTCTCTCTCTCTCTCTCTTCTCTCTCTCCCTCTATCTTCTCTCTCTTTCTCTCTCTCTCTTGCTCTTCTCTCTCTCTCCCTCTTCTCTCTCTTCTCTCTCTCTCTATCTCTCTCTCTCTTCTCTCTCTCTCTCTCTCCCTCTCTCTTCTCTCTCTCCCTCTATCTTCTCTCTCTTTCTCTCTCTCTCTCTCTTCTCTCTCTCTCTCCCTCTTCTCTCTCTCTCCCTCTTCTCTCTCTCTCTCTTCTCTCTCTCTCCCTGTCTCTCCCTCTACTCTCTCTCTCTCTCTCTCTCCCTCTACTCTCTCTCTCTCTCTCTCTCTCTCTCTCTCTCTCTCTCTCTCTCTCTCCCTCTCTCTGTCCCTCTCTTTTCTCTCTCTCCCTCTCTCTTTCTCTCTCTTTCCCTCTTCTCTCTCTCCCTCTCTCTCTCTTTCCCTCTTCTCTCTCTCTCCCTCTCACGGGGCAGTGTGAGGGCTTTGAACCTACTGGGCAGAACTACAGTGGGGAGGATGAGATTCGCTCTGCTGCCTGTGATCTGGTGTGTGAGTGGGCTCAGAAAGTTCTGAGTCGTCAGTTTGTTAGTCTGGAGGACCTGGCACGCTTCCTACTGAACAGCCACTACATCAGCACCAAGTCTGTTGCCGCTCTTACCGTGATGACAGGATCCCCTTCAGGTACGTTGCACTCGTCTAAGCCTGAGATTTATTTTAATACAATACCTCCCCCTGTTGGTATGGAATCAGGCTGAAATTCATCAGTGTTGCAGCTGTAGATAATAGTTGTCAGTAGTGATGTCCATCATTATATGATATAAAATATTGATCAAAATGATTATTTCTCTTGATGTTCTCAGGGGCCCCAGTGTCTGTTCAGACATCTGCGTTCATGCCCACAACTGAAGCCCACTCATTCCAGCCTCAGGTCAAAACGCTCAATTCCCCTTCCATCGACGCCAAGCAGCAGCTCCAGAGGAAGATCCAGAAGAAGCAACTGGAACAGAAACTTCACTCCCCGCTTTCTCCTGAAGCTCAAAGCAGGAGGCCAGAAGGGGTCAGTACTTCTTGTGCAAGCACAGGAATCCCATGTGGAAGCCCTGCCCTACTTTCACCGCAGCCCACCATCGGTATTGTGGTAGCCGCAGTTCCTAGTCCAGTTACGGTAACTATTTCGATTCAAAAGTAGTAATTCGGTAGTAATTCTTACTCTAGTGACACAACTGTATCATTTCGCCTCTATTCACCACCACCATTATTTATAATTATATTTGTCCTATTACTTTTAAACTTGTGAACATTGATGAACACCTAAAGCGTCATAAAATGCAAACACATAAAGAGCAGACTGTTCTCAGATTATCAGGTCTTATGTTAAATCTGTTTTGTTTTTCAGGTTCAGAGAAGCAGACAGTTGATGTCTCCCAGCCCGGTTCCTGTGGCAACAGCGGAGAGCAAGGTGCTCCCTGTTAATTTTCAGGTGGTCACCCAGTCGGTTCCGCATGTGAACCGATGTCCAAAGACCCCTCAGAATGTCCGTGCAAGTCCTGTCGGTGATCGCCCCGGACGCCATCGTTATGCCCAAATCCTGCCTAAACCGGCTACAACTAGCGCAATCACGCTACGTTCACCTCCTGCGCTCCTTATCACCAAAAGTTCCATCAAGACCGTCATACCATCTAAGGACAGCTCCGTCAACATTGTGAAAATGACAGCCATATCGCTAGGACCCAGCAACAGCACCACCAGCGCTGCTGTCACCACAGCTAGACCCGCCTCTGCTGGAATCACCAGCCAAAGTGATGACCTCCAGCCTGTTACGCGCGTCCGTAGCGGCTCCATTGCTGCAATGCCATCGACACAATCAAAGCCAGGACAAACAACCACGACACCAGCAGTCGACATCAAGATGGATGTTTTTGATGTTGTCGTACAAGCAGGAAAAGCTCAGGGTGAAGCAGCTGGTGTGGGTACGCAAGTAGAAGGATCGCTCAAACCCAGAGCTGCGAGTGTGCCTACACCTCTAGCTAAAATCTCTGCGGAAATAAACAGGCAATCAGGGAACAAATTAAACAGTAGAATGCTCCCAAATGAGAACAATTTGGCTGCTGCCAGTAATAATAATCCCATTGATACAAGCACTCTGTATCAGGATATAGCAAATCACAGTACCGTTTGTGCTCAAATAACAAATAGCAGCGCTTTTATGACCCCACACAAGGATGCAGAGTTGTCATCACCAAGTCCGCGCAAAAGACAAGGCTTACACCCAGATTCGAGTCTGACGCCGGTCAAAAAAATGCACATATCCGAGGTAAGTGAAGATGCAAAATCGGATACGGAAATAGCAGCGAAGAATGTTTCCAGGTCAGACGCTCCTGTCGAACCCGAAAGCGAACTTTCTTCAGCTGCTGGAAAAGTTATGATGAAGCTTACCTCCAGCAGTCCTACCCGAATCCTTGCGTTCGCTGATAGTCCGGCCGTAAAAACCTGCTTCCAGACTGTCAGCAGTTCCCAAAGCATCTTGCAGGGACAATGGGAAGGGTCTTCATCTAATGTAAAAAATATCTCTGCTGGTACTACAGCTTTAAGTGCTCCTTGCCAGGATTGTCAGGTAAGGAATACAAGCTTTCAGACATTTAATAGACCACGAAGTGTTTCCCAAGGACAGTGGGATGGATCTTCATCCAATATGAACATCAAGCCTATAGTCACCCGCACTGTTAGCGCCCCAGGTCAGGCAATGGTACAGCAGCATGCAAACAAAAATATTCAAGCCTTGCAAGTAGGTCCAGAGCAGTCCAGCTCCTCTGCAGTATGTGAACTAAATACCGTGTTCTGGAATAACGAGCAGCAATGTGGCAATCAGCAACAAATTTATTCTCAGCACGGGGCAGTAAAAAATAAGCCGGTCTCTAGCTCTGTTATGGAACCTACTGTGATGACTCAGACCACTGCAGCAGGCCAGCTGGTGCAGATGACTAGTGATATAGTGGAACATGTCGCACCTCAGACTCATGTGGGCTACTTCCCATTTAATGATGATGACATGACTCAGGACAGTATAGTAGAGGAACTAGTTCAGATGGAGGAGCAGATGAAGATGAACAGTTCCATGCAAAGCTTTGATGACTGTGAGGACATGGCACTACAAACTCAACAGGCTACCTTGCAGAACAACATGATTTCCAGTCACCAGGCCAGCACTTCTCGTTACAACTTGGCCAACATTAGCATCACACCTATTCACACCCCGACCCCAAGTGCAGAGATGATGGGAATGGGGCAAGGATTGACCCATGAGAGCCCCTGCTCACATTTTGCCCCTACCACCCCTGTAGACAGTGCTCTGGGAAGCAGCTGTCAAACCCCAATTGGAACACCACACTCAAACTGCAGTAGCGGCGTTCCGCCCAGTCCTGTTGAGTGTAGGAACCCATTTGCCTTTACTCCTATCAACTCCAGCATCACAAGTTACCACGATGGCAGCACTATCTCCTCCAGTCCAGTCAAGCCTATGCAAAGACCAATGGCCACCCACCCGGATAAAGCTAAGCTGGACTGGATGAATAATAACTACAACAACAGTAGTAGTAATTCCAACAGCGGGATTAGTATTCTCCCCAACTATCAGAATCTAGTGGATAACCAGTTCAGGAAACCTCATGCTTTTGCTATTCCTAGTCAGACGTATCCATCACCAGTCAGGCACCATGACATGCACATAAGTCGCTTGACACCAATTTCACCAGTCCAGCAGCAAGTGGCTGGCATGACAAACCTTAATAAACAGGAGGGATTTGCTGTTCCAGCCCCTCTTGATAACAAAACCAGCACCTCTTCCTCTGGCTCGTTCCGCTGCCGCAGTGTCAGTCCAGCAGTCAGGCAGCGCAACATGAGTGGAACCCCAAACCCTAATGTCCGCCGTTATGTGGTCTCTCCATTTAATTCACCAGTGACACCTGAAGTGCTGAATATCTTTTCTAACAGCCAAGTAAATACTAGCGTTAGCAGCATGGTGCAGAGGAGTCAGTCAGTGCCGCTAAATGTGATGATGCAGACCGAGGTGTTGCCTATGCAAGCTAGCGGGCAAACGAGCAACCCTAAAAACATTACTACCGTCCTGCTTAACAAAATGGATTGTGATGGAGACAATGTGGTACGTGGACTTGGAAAGAACAATATGCCATCCAGTTACACTGCTCGAATGAACCTCTCACAAATCCTGGAAACGACCGGTGCTTCCGGTTTCCCAGCCAGTGCCAATCACCAGGCTATGATTTCGCCTGGCATCTCAGCTTACAGGTTTACAAAGCCTGCTTATCTCATGAAGAACAACGTAGGGGAGCAAATCTTTTCAGCAAGAGAGAACCAAGGCCAGTTATTCTCAGAAGAGAGCAAGCAACTGTCTGAAGAGCGGCAAAATCAGGCCTTAATGGTTTCACCGCATCATGACCTCCAGAAACATCAGCACCAGCAGTCTTTCCTTTACAATACCACTGATAAGGACCTGTTAGATGAAAACAGCTTGAACACTATCTCACAGCTTCCAGGCCAGGCAACTGAACTTGACACCGGTGGTTCAGAGTTTTCTGGTGATATGCAACTGACCTCTGAACTCTCCAGTAGCATGAATGATTTAAACTCTTTAGATGCAAACCTACTGTTCGATCCAGCATCAAGTCAGCAGCAAGTGCAGTATGAAGAACCGACACTGGAGGAATTAAAGAATGACCCGATATTCCAACAGATTTGCAACGAGACTGTGAATTCTGCTGGCTTTGACTGGTTGGAGAGCAAGGACCAGGCAACGGTGGAAATGTTGGGTTAATTTAGTAGCTTGCATTGTTTAGATCAGGGGTCGGCAACCTTAAACGCTCAAAGAGCCATTTGGATCCGTTTCCCACAGAGAAAAAAACACAGGGAGCCACAAAACGCATTTGACATCTAAAATGAAGACAACACTGCATATATTATCGTTTTTTACCTTTATTTAAAGTATAGAAAAAACTGTAGTGTGTTGCATTTATGAAATCAATAAACTGCTACCGAGTAAACGAAATTTTAGATCTGCAGGCAAACAAAAATATTTTGAACTAACCTTAACAAAAAAGACGCTGGGTTGAAGGTTACTTTCAAATAAAACGCTCAATGTCTAATCGAGTCCTCTTTACGGAAGCGTATTGCATTCACTTGAGGAAAAAAAATCTACTCTGTTTTTCTGAATTAACGACTTAATTATCTCAAAATTATGAGATCATTTTTCGGGACATGTTTACTTCCATGCAATCCACATTAAGTCGTTAATTCAGAAAAACAGAGCAAAAAACTTTTTATTCATGAAAAATTCTCATAATTTTGAGATAATTAAGTCGTTAATTCAGAAAAACAGAGCAAAAAAAATTTTATTCATGAAAAATTATCTCATAATTTTGAGATAATTAAGTCGTTAATTCAGAAAAACAGAGTAGATTTTTTTTCCTTAAGTGAATGCAATACGCTTCCGTACCTCTTTGTATTCATGACATCAAAATTTTAACTTGCCGGCTGCAGCGAACCAAAAAATGCGTCTGCTTCTGTGTTGGATTTCGCAAGTCGGCAGTTACGACGCGTATTTTGAGCGACAACAAAATTAAACGCGGTTTATTTTAATGTTACAAGAGCATCACAATCTTAGATTTTCATTTTTTTTTTTAAAAAACTAACAAACTAAAATAAAATACATTTAAATTAAATATTTATTTTCCAAATCTACAGGGAGCCGCAGCAGAGGGACGAAAGAGCCACTTGCGGCTCCGGAGCCGCGGGTTGCCGACCCCTGGTTTAGATAATTAATGGTTTGTTTTTTTTTTAAATGTGTGTTTCACAGGAAGTTGTCTAAATGTTTACACAAAACAGTATTGCAGTGAATCACTAGGTTCAGTTCCTAGGTTGAACAGAAATTGTGCTTTTTTTTTTTTTTCCTCAGAATGTTTTTGATTTCGTGCTGTTGAATTTCACTCCAAATGTTCAAATACTGGTACGAGAATCGAAAAATTAGCCAGGGCTCTAGTGTCTCAAAGTAAATGGTTGTTACTGCTTCCAAGAAATTCTGTAAAATTAAAGATCGATAATAATTTTACAGTTCACCCAAAAAAGCAAGGGATATTTCTGCGCACCTTGCAGGCAAGGTATCTTTGTGTAAATAAAAATAAAATACTTTTTTTTTTTTTTTACATTTAAATACATAAACTTTTATTAAGACTTTTGAGCTGGCTTATGTACTGTGATTCATTCAGACATTGTTTTCAGCTTTGTAAATGTAAAATAGGTGCTTCCAGGTGGAGAAATTGATCAACATGAACATAATAACGAATAAATGTATTACTTTTAAAGTATAACGAACGGAAAGATTGTAACCCGCTCTCTTTTATATATTGTAATTAATCTGTAAAGCTTTCATATACATATATTAAAAATGGAAATTGGCACTTAAATATTATACACTTTAAAATTTTTAATGACTTTTAAAGCCCAAAGATGAACGGTATTGGCTTTGTGATAATAATAATTGGCTAACTAGTCGTTGTAAAATCAATTATTTCTTTCAATTCATGAATATTACTTTGATTTTTTCCTGATTTTATCTCAGGGTTCCCCGAGTTCCCCTAGCTGAGGTATTAAATTCAATAAATGACGCATATAACCAATCGTGTTTTAATAACGATCGTTAAAAGGCTTAAATATTTGCACTAACAATCACAGTTTGTTTACTGCAAATGTGTTAAAGAAATCCATGCTGCCGTTTCATTTCGAATGCACGATAGACAACTGTTTAAGAGAATAATTAAGGGTATATTCTTCAGTCTAGACATCGCTGGAGCGCGATGAGCACGACCGATGTCCATTTTAGTGTGTGCTCTTCGTGTATCGAAAACCTTTCAAAAATAATTACTGTGAAAATGAGTACAACTTGAGTATCAAATCCATATTTAGATCCCAAATAACATTGAAAGGAAAAATGTCAGTAAGAGATTTTATTCAGGATCTGATTAGTCTATAAATTTTTCTATCTATGCATTTTTTGAATCAGTTGATCTGCCACTTTTTTTGGTTTAGTGGGAGTTTGTTTTCTACATAAACTTTACATTTTTATGTAACCTTCTTAAATATTTGACGTTTTGCAAAAGATAAAAAATGTCATTTATATCAAATGGATCGATTTGTCGTCGTAAGAAGTGCTGAATATTTTTAAACTTTTCTGTAGACTTTTTGTGAATTTTTGGGCTTAGTTACTGTTTTTGCACTAAGATGGAATATCATATTAAATACCGCAGGACGAGTACCACTATGTCGTCGTAAAGAATTTAAGCTGAGAACACTGAAAGTCAAAGCTGAAAAAAAAAATTTGGCTCAAATGATTGTGTAGAATTGGTATACAGCGTGATGCTAATTTACTTACGTGCCTGATGTAAAAACACGACGTCGATTTGCGTCAATTTTAAGTCTCCACAAACATCTCAGCCTTAAAGTCCCTCCGTACCAAAGAAAAGCTCCGAAATTTGAGGGGAGTTTTTTTTTTTATTTGGAATTTTATACCTTTTTTAATTATAATTAGAAAATTTTAAATGTTGATTTTTTTTTTTGGGGCATTTTAGTAAGCACTCGTTTTTTTTTTTGTTTTTTTTCTAATTTTTAACATGCAATCTGTCGTGTAGCACTGAAACTTTTACTAAAGGAATATTTAAAAATCACACTACTGGTATCATTTATAAACGAAAATAAAGTGTAGCAGTGCAGAAGACTGTTAAAGTAATTCACTGATTTTAACTTGTATGTGAGAATCACAGACACCGTTTAATGTTACCGCTGTAGCTGTTGTTGTTGTTGTTGTTGTTGTTGTTGTGGTTATTAAACTGTTAAACTTGTATTTATCAGATGCCAGCAATTGTGCAACCTGCCTGAGGAATTAGTCCTCATGTACAAACAGATACTTGCTTGCTATGTATTTAGTTTTGTATTGTTTCTTTTATGCTCTGTATTTTAAGAATAAAGATGAAACACCGTATAGAATTAAAGAAGTTATGTCGGGTTACAGTACGTATCTTTCTGTCATGGACAGGGATTGGAATCTGTAAATCAGCACCTTGAATTGGACAAAGCTTTAGAGGTTAATTAATACTGTTGCACTATTTTCTTTTTCTTTTTTCAAGTTAATAAAAAAGACCCTGAAATTTTATCCTAAGCTTTTAAAACCCAAGAATAAAAGAAAAGTGAGAAAAATAAGAAAAGTGTTCAGAAAGAAAACCTACATATAATTCCCATTGTGATTAATAGAACATTGGGAAATTAATTGTTTACTTTTTCTGTACAAGTCTTGAAAGGCTTAATTAGTTAGATTTTTTTTAAATCCTTCCAAAAATCGATGTATTTTTCTTTAAGCCAGTCAATTGGTTAATTTGATCATAGGCCAGAACTGTGGGTGTTATTCTGTGATCTAAGACATTATCTTTAACCCTTTGTGGTGTTCAAACCCTGTACATCTTGTTTTATTAACTTATGACATTTTTTTTTCCTCTTTCTTTTTGCATTGAAAGGGATCACTGGCTTATTTTATGTGACTAATAAACATTTTTTGTAAATTATCATGACTAAGCGCTTTGTGCTTTTTTTTCCCCCCCCAGTGTGAAAGGCAGAGGGACTGAGGGACAATGATGTTGTGTTATTAATGTACAGTTGTCCTTTTCATATGAACAGAAGCAATCTGAAGTAAATATTTCAGGGGTTAGGGATGTGATAGCCTACTGGTTAAGGTGTTGGGCTACCAATTGGAAAGTTGTGAGTTCGATTCCTACGTCCACCAAGCTGCCACTGCTGGGCCCCTGAGCAAGGCCCTTAACCCTCAGTTGTATAAAAATGAGATTAAATGTAAGTCTCTCTGGATGAGGGCGTCTGCTAAATGCTGTAAATGTAAACGATTGAGTGAATAAAAAGGTCACTTCTACACATCGGTTTGAAAAAGTCTCATGGGTTTGCTGATCTAGACCAAAGCTTATTGCAGGAACAGAATATGTGATGTGACACTGGGCCATCACAGGACATCGTGTAAATTAACATCACATCCACCTGCCAGAGAGGTTTTATAAGGTGAGATCTGACGAGTGAAACCTGAAGAAACCCGACTGATTCGTGTTGTTTTTACCATGCTGCCATGGTTATTTTGTAAATATTCAAATAGGCCCAGTTTCAGCATCTGTCAGGTCACCCAACTGAAAGCCACAGGCGTCGTTTCCGGTGCATCTTCGGTGAAGGATTATGATCAGATTTCAGATCTCGCACGTGTATAAGACTCGTTCTACCTTATTTATACCTGTGCTGATCCTCAGCTGCTCGTGAACGGTTCAACCTTCGTCGACTTCTAAAATATCCATAAAAATAATAATAATAAAATCTGCAGCTAATAATCTCCATTAAGACAAAACAATCAGAATCTTATAAAAAACACACAGACATGGATCACGTCTTTATATACAAATAATCTACAGTGAATATGCAAATACGAGTAAACAAACCTGATTCCTGTTGTGTAGTTTGCGTGACATTGCGTGACATTGCGTGACATTGCGTGACACAGAAATGTACGCGTGAGATTTTTCCCTCTTTATTCAGGGCTGAATCTCTGGTCTAACACGCCACGGGCTGTACTTACACTCACACACCACAGGCGGCGCTATCACTTGTTTTTTTTTTTAGCTTTGACACAAAGTGTTGAAAGTGTCCATGTGAAGAATAACAGCTCGGAGGTAAAAGGTAAGAAAGCTGAATTTATCCAGAATAAATACCTGTGTTATTTTTTTTTGGCTTATCCGAATTTTCTCTGAAAACCTATCAGTCTTCGGTTTGTATTGTTTTTGTCATTTTCCTGCGTTTTCTTTGTTCCTTCCGCCTTGACAGCTTCCCCCCCCCCCAACCAGCTGTATATAGTGTTGATGCTGTATTAGCCGAGTTAGCTTGCTAGCTAACAGTGTTAATATCTCTACAGCTAACAGTGTTAATATCTCTACAGCTAACAGTGTTAATATCTCTACAGCTAACAGTGTAAATGTCTCGCTTGGCTGAGTATTGAGTGTCAATAACGAAGCAGTTAGCACGTGAAGCGCGGTTTAACACGTGTAACACAAACCTAGTTTAGATTTGTCACACGTTAGTTAACCCAGCCTTTATAACCAGCCAGGATTAACCCGTTATTTCTTACACGGGGGAATAAAAAGTGAAGTAACTGGATGTAGTTAGCGGGTGAAACCCTGTGGTGCCGCCCAGAGCCTGTTAGCAACACATGCTAACGAGTCGGAGTGACGCATATTGTACACGACAGATTAATAACTGTATTCAACTTGATCTTGTGTATTTGTGTATAACCTGTAAATGTTTACTTAGCTTTAGCCTCGAGCTAACTTAGCTAGCTAGCCGAGTTGCGTCATTAAGCTAGCGCTGTTCATGATGTCTGAATATATATAAATATGTGTATATAATAATAATAATAATAATAATAATAATAATACGCTCCGGTTTTGTTTTACATTTATCCGCAAATCCATAATGATTTTTTCTCCGCCGAAAACAACACACACCACCGCTCGAGTGCTTTAAGAGGAAAATCAATCAATCAATCAATCAAAACAAACAAACAAACAAACAAACAAAAACAACAAAAAGTCGCGCGAGGTCTGTTGCTAAGCAACCGAAGAATCGTGAACGTCGATCTCTTGCTAGCTAATATTGCAGCTAGCGTCGGTGCTAACGATGTTAAAGAAGAACCGGTATTTGTTTTATTAGCACGTTTCCCTCAGAGGTGTATTTGCTAAAGTAAGACACAATAAGGCTAATCACGATGATTACACAAGTTAACCGGACCTTATTAATACTTCGTTAAGGTTTAAGATTGTTTACAGCTTTATTTTTATTAGTAATTTACAAATATTTATGAATAAAGTTTCTGTTTTGGACAGAAACTTTTGATAGGTTTTGACTTTTTTCAGCATAGTTTTTATCATTTAAATCTATTATTAATTATTAATTAATTTATTATATAATTTTATTTTAATATTAACGATCTTAGATATGTTTAAAATGTGTAATGTTTGATCGCTCGGTAATGTCCATGATTCAAACGATTTTATTTTTGTACTTGAATTTTTCCTAAACTGTTTTTTTCCTTCTTCTTATTTCTTGTTATTATGTCTTTAATACACTGTTTTATTTGACAGAAATTCGGGCTGTTTTTAGGAGATGGACGGTGATAAAATTGATGCCAAAGGTAAAGTAACTCTGATGCTCTTATAAACCTCACAACGATCTTCGTTGTTATTAAATAAAAAGGAGCGAGCTGTTTGCTAGCTGAAATATTTATCAGCTGGTGGACTGTTGTTTCTTTTGTACGCTGCATGGGATTATTTTGAGATTCTATTATTCTAGCACGCTTCGTATAAGGTTTCCGTCTAAAACTTTGATGAAGACTTGATTATTGTGCTTCAAAGACGCTGCGGCAATCGGATTCCCGTCCGATCCGTCATTTACACAGACGTGGAAATACTTCTGAAATCTCTACACTCCGACACTGTAACAAAATTCCGTACCATTCAAAGGAGCAGAATACGATCTCTCGCTATCTGTCATGCAAAAGCTAATTAGCCTTTAGAAAATGTACTAGCTGTGGTAATGGTTCCCAAATAGACAAAGCAGAGAAAGCTGTTTGGCTAGTTTCAGAATAAAAGGTTTGTCTACCTTTTATACATTTTACATAACAGCTTCACGGTTTAATCACGTATCGCTCAAAAACACGAAGAATAAAAATGTCAGATGAGACTGAAATGTATGAATATGGACTGACAGACTGTCCTGTAAGTGTTTTGAGCTCTCTGATATTACCTGATACCCCTGAGAAGCTTTTCCACATCTCACATCGTTAATCGTTTTGTAGGTGCTGTGATCTCGACTCGATTTCTTACTTGAAAGACGCACCGGTGAAAGTTTTGGCCTTGTTTACTCATTTATTAATTGATATGTACCGCGTACGGTCGAAGTTATAATATATTTTAAATCCTAACAAGTCAAACAATGTAAATGGTCAAAATAGCTTGTTTGTTTTAATTAATCGGGCCTACAATGAAGCGTCAAATCAAAAACCGTACAATTTAGAGCCGGGGTATAATAGGTGGTTGTACAGTAAGAGAAGGTTTATTGCAGGCACAAAGACGCCCTGAGTGTTCTTTAGTCTAAACACAAGTGGAAAACTGTACAACACATTCAAGACCGTATCGATAATGCCCAAGGCTAAAATAAGAGAAAAACATCATGAGCAAGCAACAGTCACACTGCATTGATCTTAAATGACTAAATCGTATATCTTTCATCACATGATCATGAAAAAATAATGATAATAAGTTGTAAAAATCTTCGCTCTGTTCCAGTCGGTTTGAGCAGCAGAAGAAAAGAGTCGGATACGTAAAATAAAACAATTTTATGGTTTCTACTGAGAACATGCAATCGGGAGATTTAGCATAGAACTGTAAAAAGTTTACTGCATTTTCAGCCCCACGTTTCGTTCTCGGTGTCACTCGACCTCCATTGCTGCTTTGAATAACACACTGGGCTGAATTCACCAGATAAAGGCTCTTTTTTCTGTGTGCTGATAACCGCCCTCTGTTTGCAGGTAAAGTGGGTGATCTGGTGATGCAGAACCCACAAGCACTGGCGGCTCTTCAGGACAGACTAGACAACTTAACACAGAGTCCTTCAGTTATGGACAGGTTAGGACTGTTATGCAATATTAATGTTTCACTGATGACTATTTTTCAAGATAAGTGATTAGAAATGAGCAAGTTTATAGTAAATCCTGTTATAACCTGACCTGCTGCTGTACACCGTGATTCTGTTACTGAAAAATAAAAAGGGATCTTTCTGCGTCACTGCAGGAAAATGTTCTGGTCCAGCTGTCAGAACCAGATGTTCATCCATTTGACCATCTCTCTCTCTCTCTCTCTCTCTCTCTCTCTCTCTCTCTATCCCTACAGTTTACCGTTGTCCATCAGGAGAAGAGTCAACGCCTTAAAGAATCTGCAAGTCAAGAGCGCACACATAGAAGCCAAATTTTACAAGGAGGTACACGAGCTGGAAAGAAAATACGCTGCTCTTTATCAGCCACTGTTCGATAAGGTGAGTCCAAGGTCAGACAGGAAGCAAAGCACACAGAAGATACTCTCAGTTCAGTTATATATATATATATATATATATATATATATATATATATATATATATATATATATATATATATATATATATATTGATTCCGGTATACATAACACCAATACGGTGAAAGAGGAAGCGGTGAGAGCTAGTTTTCCTCTGTATTAGGATGTAGATGAATGTAGGATGAAAAAAACACTGAACATTGGTGAAAATTTTGCATTAAAGATTAAAGCCACTTTTTTTTTTTTGGTAGATTATCCTTTTGTTCCGATTACAATAACCATTATTGTGCCATGCAGTTTGGC
Organism: Tachysurus vachellii; assembly: GCF_030014155.1. Classification (NCBI taxonomy): domain Eukaryota; kingdom Metazoa; phylum Chordata; class Actinopteri; order Siluriformes; family Bagridae; genus Tachysurus; species Tachysurus vachellii. Next base: position 15,659,645 of record NC_083482.1, on the reverse strand, counting down.
ACGTGCACTCAGGCGTCAGTAACGTAGACGTTTCCTATCTCTGTCAGGAAAAAAAGAGGAAAAACCTCATTTCCTGGAAGGTTTCAAAAGCTTTAACTCATCCGCCATCTCTTTCAGCGTGATGTGTTGATTTCTTTCTCCATTGTGTTTGGCTGCAGAGGAAAAGCATCGTAACTGGTGCCGTGGAACCTACAGACGAGGAATGCGAATGGCAGAGCGATCACGAGGACGAAGAGCTGGCGGTGAGTATCAGCACCTTCACCGAGGTTTTCATTTAGAACGGTTTGCACACGAGCAGAGCGTTTCTTAACGTAAAGTGAATATAACAAGCAAATATATGTTCTGATGTAATACACACATTATGACTTTATAGCATTATGACTCTGATGAGGAGAATTAGAAAGCCGGAGGCAGGCTTTGGTAAGAGTGACACGGTCCTCTGACACCGACTCTCTCTTCTGTGGGGCAAAGACAACGAGTGAAACACAAACAAACTAGAAATGATTCTAATTCTTACACACACGCAATGGTGTATCCTCTTATTCGTTATCCGCTTGTTCTCGATGCTGTGGTGGTTTTTTTTGGGTTGTTTTTTTTCCTTTGTCAGTTCTAGCAATCTCATCTTTTTTTTAAATCTACTGCTTGTGCATTATTTAAAGGTGGGGTCTCCGTTGTTTGAAAGCCAATGTTGACATTTGAAATCACCAAAACAAACACGCCCCTACCCCAAATGGGTCCCACCCCTGTATTGATAGCTCCGCCCACACATACATATCTAACCCAGGCAACTAATGCAAAGAAACGTGTCTTTATCATAGCTGAAAGGAAGAACAATACGATTGTAGATAAACAAACAAGCAAAAATGACACACAAGTATAATCATGTAAAGGACAAAGGCATATATTAGTTCTGTGTAACAAAGCAAAACCAACGTTACTCACCTATCGAGAAGGAAAAAAGCGCCTCGGCGTCTTAAGTAAAGTTGGTCACATATTCACAGATTGGAGTTTCCCGAGTCAATAACTCCTGAGCTAAACACTGTTACTACACAAAACACGGTTGTAGCTGCGTCTCTACATTACTACGATAGAAAAGAGGTGTTATTTGTGTAGTAACAGCGTTTAGCTCAGGAGTTATTGACTCAGGAAACTCCAATCTGTGAATATGTGACCAACTTCCTGCTCCTTCAGTTCTCTCCAGCGCTGGAAAGCTGATCCTATATTAACACGTCCTACTTCTTACCTTATCGTAAGTCTTTCTTCACTTTCTTTCTTTGTTTTTATCCTCCATGTCAATGTTAAAACCGCTTTCTGCTAATGTCACACACACGCACTGAACACTCTCTCCGCCCATATTGACAAGACACGCCCCTTTCTGCTCATTGGCTACACGTTAGTTTTGATTTTTGTTTTGTTTGTCGTCCCGACTCAGTTTTCTGAAGCATTTCTCCAACAACGGAAACCCCACCTTTAAGAATGAGTCAAGCGCTGTGGAAACTTATGAAACCAGCTTATTGTACTTTTTTTTTCCTGAAACATTTCTGTTTGTTTCTCTCGCTTCACATTATGAACGTCACAGTAAAGGTAGAAAAATGCTTGAGGTGATTTATTATAAAACTTTGCCATTTCACCAGACTGTTCATATCCCGTGTACATGAGCTCACAGACACCCATTGGCTGTGTTGGATCGGTCACGAATGGCTGCGTCTTCATTGTCATGATTCTTATTTCCAGTCAACGC
>NC_083482.1:15645404-15655404 GCF_030014155.1 Tachysurus vachellii | reverse complement strand
CCGTCAAAACCATCAAGAAGAAACAGAAGCACAAGGGCAGGGGTATCGTGAGGACGGTCACTAAACAAGTGCCCACCGACTCCTTTTTTAACTTTTTTAACCCAATTAAAGGTAAAATCTTTCGTATTCGAACAGAAATCACAGCTTAGAGATTATAAGCATCGTGCATTGTACAGTCATTAATTGATCACTTTCACCAGTCCTTTTTCTTTCTTTACAGTTTCCCCAGATAGTGAATTAGTGAGTATTTACTTTATTCTGTATTCTGGACCTGTTAGCAATTTCACTGGGTATTTTTTTTTTCCTTATATTGTGAATGACGCGGGGGGCACGGTGACTTAGTAGTTAGCACGTTCGCCTCACACCTCCAGGGTTGGGGGTTCGATTCCCACCTCCGCCTTGTGTGTGTGGAGTTTGCATGTTCTCCCTGTGCCTCGGGGGTTTCCTCCGGGTACTCCGGTTTCCTCCCCCGGTCCAAAGACATGCATGGTAGGTTGATTGGCATCTCTGGAAAATTGTCCCTAGTGTGTGATTGTGTGAGTGAATGAGTGTGTGTGTGTGTGCCCTGTGATGGGTTGGCACTCCGTCCAGGGTGTATCCTGCCTTGATGCCTGATGACACCTGAGATAGACACAGGCTCCCCGTGACCCGAGGTAGTTCGGATAAGCGGTAGAAAATGAGTGAGAGTGTGAGTGTGAGTGACGCCTTAAATAACGACGACCCAGGCAGCATTTTAAAGAACCGTTAAACATGTAAAAAAAAAAAAAAAAATCTCGAGTGTAAAAAATTATTTATATCTGATTTATTTATTTATTTTAACGACCAAAGAAATAAATCTTTTATCATTCATTTCCATGAATATACATAAATATGCTAATTTACAGCGTATGCTAAGTAGTATATTCATGCTAATGTATTCTAAGTAGTACAATTTTTTTCCCAGACAGTTTTTTTTCTTTCTTCTTGTATCTAATTAATAGTTCATTAATCATTAATAAATGCTTCGTCGTCTATACGGATCGCTGGTAATAAATTCAGTACCGATGCGTCGTACGTGGTAGACGTTTCTATGCCAGTTTTATACCGGGTACAGATTTGTGACGCCTGTTTGAAACAAACACATAAATAAAAAAGAATTTGAAGGAAATGTATTTTCTTAACATTCTGTTCATTATTATCATTAAGGAAATATACAGGCTCCTTTACTTTAGCGGATTTAGCGTAGAGATTTTATTCTCTGTCTCTTTTAATCCGTTTAACACTTAAACCTCAGGTTTTCGAGTTTTGTCTGGTGTACCGAGGCGTGTTTGTTATTTATCATCACGGATGTTTTATGTGCTAACAGGATGAGGACTCTGAAATTACTCTAGCCACAGATTTTGAAATCGGCCATTTCTTCAGAGAGAGAATAGTCCCCAGAGCTGTGCTGTACTTCACCGGAGAGGCGCTGGAGGACGACGAGAGCGTACGTGAAACATCCACTTTATTCAGATTTTTTCAAGGTTCCCTTTAACAGTTCTCATGTTCATTTGTCTGTTTGTGCAATTGCGTTACCCCAGTTTGAAGAAGAGGAGCTCGACGAAGGTGAAGAAGAGGTAAGCCGATTATTTTACACGTTATTTAACGTACTTTTGTTTTTTTGGTCGTTTTTTTGCGGTGGATTGAGACGTGTCTCGTCGTGTTTGTGTGAAATAGGATCAGGAGGATGATATGGAAGAAGATGAGGAGGAGGGAGATACAAAGGTCAGTAGTGTTGTTGTTGTTGTTGTTGTTGTTTTTAACTTTAAAGTCCCAGAATATGTAACACATGAATGTAAAATCCCAAACTTCAGCTTTATGTAAATCACAGAAGACGTTGTTGAGGCAGGATCGCTGAGCGCTAGCAAAAGCTTATGGTGAAGGTGAAGCTTGAATGTTAGGGACCGTATGCATTGGTACTGAACTGATCAGAAAGTATTTCACGAATAAATCACCTAGAGGTGGAACTACAGCATCTCCGGACGTTACAAGTCACCTGATTCTAAACATATAAAAATCAGCATGAGAAATGTGTTGTTTACAGCAAATGCTGATTAAGTATGTATTACTAAACCCAAATCTAATGCCCCTTTTTCACCAGAAAGAACCGGGTGCTGGTTCAGAGCTAGTGCTGGTGCTGGTTCAAAGTTGGTTCCACTGGCAAACCGGTTTGTCTTAGAGAGCATCACAGAGCCGAGTCTGACGTCACTGTATACGTGTCACGTTACACAGCAACGTTAGCGCAGCAGCGACAAACACAAACACATCATCAACAATGGAGGATGTTGCTTTACTGTTAATGCTCATGGCTTTGTGAACCTACATTAACACCCAAACGCGGCGAATCCAACGTGTACGTGCAGCTCCATGTAATCTGTATAAACGGAGGTTGTGATGGAGAAAGTACATAACGTTATTTTATCATTAACACAGAAAAAAGTTAGCCTTAGCTTGTAGCTACTTACTATCATGTGTGCTGATAATGTATCATATCGCGGTAAAGTAAAAGTGTATTAAACATTAGTATACTTAAGGTACATTATCAAATGCGCTAACAGTAGCCCCGCCCACAGCCCCGCCCACAGCCCCTAACGCAAGCGGTTCTTAAGTCTAGACCAGCAACGTTTTGGTGCTACTTAAGAACCACTTTTCCTGGTTCAGAGCCGGTGCTTTGGCTGTCGAAAAAGAAAGAACTGGTTCTAAATTAGGCTCCGAACCAGCACTCAAACTGCCTCGGTGGAAAAGGGGCAAAAGAAAAACAGGACTTATTTGCTCTCCTGTATGTTGTTCTTGATGATTATCTGCTATTGGCCCATGACAACAAATGGGAGTGGCGTTTTCTCCATGACGATCATATTCAAGCTAATGTTACTAACGTAGCTAGCTAAGACGCCTAGTTTAAATTCAGCTAGCTCTGCACCTTTCACAGCCTGCGTTTAAACAAAGATAATTTAAATGCCCCGTGATGCCCTGATCGGTATTGATGAGTAACTAAAAACAGGTACTGATACAGAGCGAAAACGGTATCACTGCATCCTTAATGCAAGTCAACTCTTAAAGATTTCTGGGACTTTAAAATTCTAATCAAGTTTTAATCAGATTTGTTCTGCTGCCTTTTAATCAGTTCTCCTCTGTTTTAACTATTTACATCCATTTTGTTTGTTCCAAACGTTTGAGTTTAACTGTCATTGTGGTTGTTCTGCTTTTCCACCCCTCCACTTATAGGCATAAGTCATTTGTCACTTCATGCATTTCTAGGTAAGTTAGAAATGTCATGAGCTCTCACACTACTGTGGTCCTTGTTTTTGTCTCGCCTCATTTCATTTTTATTCTTCAGTCCTTAATCACGTTTGTCATGGCGTAAACTACCACCACCACGCTTTATTTTCTACATGTTACACGTCATACACTTAAATGTAGTTCAGGATCCGATTAGTGCTTCAGTGTAAGTTTTGTGCAGTTTTGAGTGCGTGTGAGTGTGCGTGTGAGTGTGCGTGTGAGTGTGCGTGTGAGTGTGCGTGTGAGTGTGAGTGTGCGTGTGAGTGTGCGTGTGAGTGCGAGTGTGCGCGTGCGAGTGTGCGCGTGCGAGTGTGCGCGTGCGAGTGTGCGCGTGCGAGTGTGCGTGAGCGTGCGCATGTGAGCTCGGCAGGATCCGTCTGCCACAAAGCGCGCAAGTGAGTCGACTCTGAATTGACTCTGCTAAAGGAAGTGAAACAAACCTGTCTATTTTGGGTTTCAGGGTTTTTTTTTTTTTATAGATGCTGTGTTCTGTGTTCTATGCTCTAAACTCGGGCCTGTGTTCTATGTTCTAAACTCGAGCCTGTGTTCTATGTTCTAAACTCAGGAATACTGCATCCTGAACTGATCTCCCTTTCTTTTCATCTCTAATTAAAGGCCTTGTCCTGACCGAGTTGCTTGAGAGACTTTTTCATTTCTGCTAAAAAAAAAAAAAAAATCTAGACTTGTTGTGATTGCGGACTTGATTCATCTCTTTCATCTTCTCAAATATATCGATTGAATCTGAAGGAAGCCGAAAGGTGTTCATCGGATCAGGCCAAGGCCTTTGTGTTCATGCCTCTCTGGAGCTTAATGCTTTGGGAACTGCTTTGATCTCGTGTGCAGAACATGTTCATATGACATCTATGAAATTTCAGTCAGGTTTCGACAACCCTCGTGTTCAGCAGATGACATCATGTCTATGTGGCCTTATGAACCTTCACCTGTAAATATTACACCACCGTTTTTACTCTTAAATCAGACTGTAGGTGTATTTGTAGTACACAACGAGCTGGTTAAAGCTACACTAATGACCATACAGATTGTTTACATTATAAACATGAACCTTATTAACTCGGATATGTGGGGGGGGGCACGGTGGCTTAGTGGTTAACACGTTCGACTCACACCTCCAGGGTTGGGGTTCGATTCCCGCCTCCGCCTTGTGTGTGTGGAATTTGCATGTTCTCCCCGTGCCTCGGGGGTTTCCTCCGGGTACTCCGGTTTCCTCCCCCGGTCCAAAGACATGCATGGTAGGTTGATTGGCATCTCTGGAAAATTGTCTGTAGTGTGTGATTGCGTGAGTGAATGAGAGTGTGTGTGTGTGCCCTGCGATGGGCTGGCACTCCGTCCAGGGTGTATCCTGCCTTGATGCCCGATGACGTGACCCGAGGTAGTTCGGATAAGCGGTAGAAGATGAATGAATGAACTCGGATATGTAATAATTTCCGAAACCCTCAACTCTAGCTCGAGGGCTTTAGGAGAAGCCGATGTTTTATTATCCTCTTTGCCGTTTAGCGTTAGACATGGATCCAGGGCTGTGTGCAGGTTAAAGACGTTTTAATTCATTTTTTTGTAATAAAATAACAGGGCAGTTGTGGCCCAAGTGGTTAAGGCTCTGACTTTTACAGCAAACCCACGTATCTTTCCATTCCGCTAGTTCTTCTGCCCCCTGCTGGTTCTATTCAGCTATGACACAAAAATAGAGAAAGCAGTTTGGATTCTCTTCCAGCTGCACAATTATGTTACTGCCCGAGATAATTAAGGTTAATTAGTATAATTGAATGTTTAATCCGTGTAACAAAGGCAAGGCCGACCCTCCAGGAACAAGGAGAAAAAAACAATAGAGCTACCGAAGAAAACTGAAAAACTATCTTAAATATAATAAATAAAAACGTCATGATATCCAATATGTAGGAAAAACGAGATCGTCGTAGATACAGCAAGGTTTAGTGCTTATATTTCATCTCCTGTGCTTATTTTTATTTGTTTAATACAAATGTGTCTGTTTCCAAACTGGTTTAATTTAACGAATTGTTGTGTTTTTCCCTTTGTTCAGAGCAGAGAAACTCAACCTTCAGAGTGCAAGCAACAGTAACAGACTAGCGCCACTGCTGTGAGTCCGTTTCCTGCCCCGAACTCGGCACAACGGTCATCCTAACCAACCTGCAAACGTCAACAGATTAACATTGTGCATGTTTGTTTTTGTTTTTGTTTTTTTTGTTTTGTTTTTCAAAAAACCCGATACCAAAAAATTTGGTAGAATAAAACAACAAAATTTTGTTCATAACTGTGGATTATTACATTCTGAGCAAACTGCCAATTCATTTTTGTTCTAAAATCCTTACAATTTTTGTTTTTGTTTTCGTTCTTAATCCATACACACGTTCTCCCTCGTATTTGGAAAGTTGGAGTGGCATTAATTCCAAAGTTAATAGATTTAACCTTTTTGACTTGATAGTTTACTCAGGGTTTTTTTTTTATGCTGAGAAAACATGCACACGCTCCGTTGTGAAACCGATAAGAAACCGAACCCGTTTCGTTCTTTTCTTTTCGTTTTCTTTCGTTTGTCTTAGGTTCTTCTCATTATTATTATCTCTCAAACATTTTTTTAGATTTATTTCAAATTACTCTGAAGTTATTTATATAAACATTGTTTTTTTTTAATGGTGTTAAAATACACATGGTTCCTGTCTCCCAGCTGGATTTCAGAGAGTGGAAGAGCTTTCTCTGTCCTTTGTCCCTACCTTTAACGACGATGTTGTTGCTTTTCTGCCCCGAGCGCTTACTAAAGAATTAAATATCAATATTGCCAAAAAAATCTATTGTTTCTTGATTCATTGTTAGAAAAAAATGACTTTGGCTGATGCTGATATTGACTATGTGCTGTTCGTCGGATGAGCAGTTCATAACCAGCAGAGGGCGACATAATCAGACAAAAACAAAACGAGTGCAGACAGTTTAAAATGAATAAAAGTTGGTTATTGACAGGAACTTAGAGTGCATGTTTGTATATAAATATATTTGTACATTTGTATATGTAGAAATTGTATATATGCTTAAATGCAACACACTGTTGGAGAGAGACCAGAACATTACTCTTAGAGATTTCAACACTCACCATATAGCAGCTGTAGAGACCTTTATACACTGTGACCCAGAAACTAGAACACCACATACACATTTCAGAACCCATACACCATCACAGAGAGAACTGAACACATACACCATCACAGAGAGAACTGAACCCATACACCATCACAGAGAGAACTGAACACATACACCATCACAGAGAGAACTGAACCCATACACCATCACAGAGAGAACTGAACCCATACACCATCACAGAGAGAACTGAACCCATACACCATCACAGAGAGAACTGAACCCATACACCATCACAGAGAGAACTGAACCCATACACCATCACAGAGAGAACTGAACCCATACACCATCACAGAGAGAACTGAACCCATACACCATCACAGAGAGAACTGAACCCATACACCATCACAGTGAGAACTGAACACATTATTGTAGAGTGACCAGAACCCATACACCATCACAAAGAGAACTGAACCCATACACCATCACAGAGAGAACTGAACACATTATTGTAGAGCGACCAGAACCCATACACCACCACAAAGAGACCAGAACCCACACACCATCACAGAGAGAACTGAACCCATACACCATCACAGAGAGAACTGAACCCATACACCATCACAGAGAGAACTGAACCCATACACCATCACAGAGAGAACTGAACCCATACACCATCACAGTGAGAACTGAACACATTATTGTAGAGTGACCAGAACCCATACACCATCACAAAGAGAACTGAACCCATACACCATCACAGAGAGAACTGAACACATTATTGTAGAGCGACCAGAACCCATACACCACCACAAAGAGACCAGAACCCACACACCATCACAGAGAGAACTGAACACATTATTGTAGAGCGACCAGAACCCATACACCACCACAAAGAGAACCGAACCCATACACCATCACAGAGAGAACTGAACACATTATTGTAGAGCGACCAGAACCCATACACCATCACAGAGAGAACTGAACCCATACACCATCACAGAGAGAACTGAACACATACACCATCACAGAGAGAACTGAACCCATACACCATCACAGAGAGAACTGAACCCATACACCATCACAGAGAGAACTGAACCCATACACCATCACAGAGAGAACTGAACCCATACACCATCACAGAGAGAACTGAACACATCATTTTGGAGAGACCAGAACCCATACACCATCACAAAGAGAACTGAACACACCATTGCGGAGAGACCAGAACACATAAACCAACACAATGGGAACTGAACACACACTTACCAAAAGACCAGAACCCACGCACCATCCCAAAGAGAACTGAACCCATACACCCTCACATAGAGAACTGAACCCATACACCACCACAAAGAGAACTGAACCCATACACCATCACAGAGAGAACTGAACACATTATTGTAGAGCGACCAGAACCCATACACCACCACAAAGAGAACCGAACCCATACACCACCACAAAGAGACCAGAACCCACACACCATCACAGAGAGAACTGAACACATACACCATCACAGAGAGAACTGAACCCATACACCATCACAGAGAGAACTGAACCCATACACCATCACAGAGAGAACTGAACACATTATTGTAGAGTGACCAGAACCCATACACCATCACAAAGAGAACTGAACACACCATTGCAGAGAGACCAGAACACATAAACCAACACAATGGAAACTGAACACACACACCATTACGGAGAGACCAGAACACATAAACCAACACAATGGGAACTGAACACACACTTACCAAGAGACCAGAACCCACACACCATCCCAAAGAGAACTGAACACACCATTGCAGAGACCAGAACCCAAACACCATCACAAAGAGAACTGAACACACCATTGCGGAGGGACCAGAACCCATAAACCAACACAATGCGCAAATTTTGAGTTTAAATAAAACGTTGCAGAGACCAGAAGACACATCGTCTAAAAGAAACCTGAACATTATCACAAGGAGACAACAGACACCATATGCCCACTGTAGAGACCTATAAACACCACAACACAGAAACTGAAACACACCTTCCACACACAGTTGCTTAAGAGACTGGAACACACACTTTTATAAAGCACATAGTGGAACACAAACCCGTCAGAGAGACACCAAAACACACACCACTGGAGCAGAAAAACTAAATACACACAACATTGTAGAGAAGAATTTACAGCAAGATGGTCACAGAATCTGCAAATTCTGAAAGATGCCATGTTGTTATTTTGACTTAATAACTTAATATATTATCATTTCGACTTTTGTCGTCAAACCCAAAAGGTCAGTATGTCTATTGTCCATTGTTTTCACACTCAAAATGTCAAACGATTAAATTCTCTCAGTTTAAGAGTCAGCAGTGGAATCCTGTCACAAATAACAAAATACAAGATAGTTATTGTAACTAATAACTCAAAATAATAATCCTATTTTTAAAAAAATAGAAAAAGTCAAGTCTAAAGAACCAAGTTGTTTCACAATTTGCATTTTAAAATGTATCGGTAATGATTTAAATGAGCCGAATCAATTGCAAATGACTCATCGCTGTTCAGTAGAGTTCGCTCCTACTCATAGACGTGACTGCGGCTTAAAAAGGTCAGCATCGTCAGTCTAGATTTAAAATTAGACAGATTATTTTAATGAGTGAAGAGTAAACTAGCTGCTTTAATATATATTTCACTTCAAAGATTAGAATTTGGGGGGCACGGCGGCTTAGTGGTTAGCACGTTCACCTCACACCTCCAGGGTTGGGGGTTCGATTCCCGCCTCCGCCTTGTGTGTGTGGAGTTTGCATGTTCTCCCCGTGCCTCGGGGGTTTCCTCCGGGTACTCCGGTTTCCTCCCCCGGTCCAAAGACATGCATGGTAGGTTGATTGGCATCTCTGGAAAATTGTCCGTAGTGTGTGATTGCGTGAGTGAATGAGAGTGTTTGTGTGTGTGTGCCCTGTGATGGGTTGGCACTCCGTCCAGGGTGTATCCTGCCCTGATGCCCGATGACGCATGAGATAGGCACAGGCTCCCCGTGACCCGAGGTAGTTCAGATAAGCGGTAGAAAATGAGTGAGTGAGAGTGCTTTGTGTCTCTTTTTAGGAATTTACAGATCGTGTTTTTCAGTCATTTCAGTTTTTCACACCTCCATCCCCAGGTCTCTAGCCCTGCTTCTTCAATAATATTACTCTAGCAATATGTTTTATGTCTGTATTAACGTTTGAAATACAAAATCGTAAATTCTGCTTGTAAATAAAACATCATTTTACAGATAGTAAAATGTAACTGTATAAACTCTGGATTGTTGTGTTATAAGCACAGTGGAAGACGATCCGCATAGGATTGTTTACTTTTATTTTGTCACGTCATGTAGCTTTATTTCCATTTACTATTCCCAGATTTCATTGTTTATTAAACTTTTTAAGATTAACATTTGCTAAACCACAAATTAACAAAGTGAGTTCTCAGTCCTGTCTTCATCTTTATCATGTTTTTTTTACATCCCTGAGCCATCCCACACCTACACTCCTTCTCCTTCATTAATCTTCAGTCATTTTATGTCTATCAACACGTTTACTGTTTCAGAGAAATAGTAAACACCCGCTCCCT
>NC_083482.1:15635404-15640404 GCF_030014155.1 Tachysurus vachellii | reverse complement strand
TGACGGGTTTGTACGTTTTTCTGGCTTTTTATCTTTAAAGGATAAAGTGGAATGTCAGAAGGGTGCTGCTGAAGTTGAATTTATATTTAAAGAAGTCTCGGAAATCGTTGTCGCTATGTTTCGAAAAATGAAAGAATCCTAAATCAATTAGTCCCTTTGATTGAATTTAGCGACATTGTACAATAAGGATGTCATATTGCTCTTGTTGCTTTCGTTTACGTTGAAAAACACACCGTTCCGGTTGACATGAGCAGGTGATGGCGGGTATTACGAAAATTCCTTCCATGCAATTTGGAAAAGGTTTCCTGCTTATTGTGTAAGGTTATCTATGACTGCTGAAGCTGTGAGAGGTGTAAGTGCTTTACTCACAGAACACCTTAGCTCAGCAGGTTCTGCTTCCAGAATTTGTACACACACAGAAAAACGTAAAGCCTGAAAAAATGCCAACGTGTTGCAAGGATTTAGTTTTGCTCAACTGACAATGATGTTACAACGTTCCTTATAAAAGTATTATTTTCAATTGAAATAATTTTCATTTATTTGATCTAAGGTTTGCTTGTTTTTAGTGCATCTGCATTTCAAAACAGATGAAAAAGAAAGATCAGAGAAACTATAAGAACTATGAGTTAATACTGATGCCAAAACTCACAATTAGCGCTAGAAAATGAGAAGGACATTTTTAAAAATTCATCAAGGATAAATTTTCCTTTTTATATATACTTCAGCACTGAGATCAGCAGCCAGTATATCCTTTTGATTAGATACAAATATTCAGTGTATGGTTAAGAAGTTCTGGTCTTTCATATTAAACACATGAATACATGTTGGTTCCTAGTAGAAAAAACAGTAACATTTAATACCAAGAGTTTAAAAGATCTTAACCTGTACCAGTACCTTTGTTTGTTTCTTTAATGCTAAACCTCACATCATAAGACTTAACGATTAAAACCATATCCAGGTGGAGTAAACTCATTTCAAACATTCTAGTCATGTCTTTTAAGCTGTGTTTCTGTTCAACTAAGAAAATGAAGACATTTTTACACTAGACGATAAGCATATCAAAGTAATCGGTCGGATAACAAATTGCATCAAGTACAGTTTCCTGATTTACCAAAGACAGGCCAGAATTATATAATGATTATTTGTAAAAAAGATTTTATTATTGGTATAAAAATAGATTTCAATATTCTATTAGGTATAATGAGTAACAATAAAGGGTTGATAATAATATCAATATGAATAGAAGGCAAGCCATTGCCTAGGCTGTGGAACTGGTTTGAATAGGAAAATGATTCAGTGGGTAGTCATCCACAACGGAGATAACAGTGTAACTGTGGCCAAATCTATCTATCATCTGAACATTTAAATTTGTGTGGTGCCACAATGTGTTAAAAAGTTAGAACACACTGTCTGGCGGTGAGGTAACGGAAGAAGTTTAATCGCAACAAAAAGTAAAAAAGATAATTTATTATTGAATTTGAGTTAAGTTAATCTTCACTTTATCATTACCTGATAGTTTATATGCTCACTATTAAAAAACCGCTAGTCTCTATAGCAGCAGTGAATTGATGATTAGAAAGTAATCTGTAGCTACATGTTACAGAAATTCTGTAGTGTAGAATAATTATTAAACAATTAACGACTTCTGACAATCCTACAACAAGTTCCTCACGATCGATGCCACAACTACACTGTCAGTAAAAAGGTTTTGAATACCCTGTATTAACATTTTGGGTTAAATCTGTTTTTTCTAGCTAGCTAAAATTTACACTGAAATAGTTTTAGTTTTTGACTGCTATGAAATACTAACTGTTTACTTTTAGTTTCAATTTTATCTATCTAGAAATAACAGCTTCAAATAACAACCCAAAATGCTAACAAAAAAAAACCCAAAATAATCTCACAACAAATTGACACATTTTTAATTCTTTTTTATTCAATGTTTAATTTTTTTCATTGTAGCACAAACTTTGTACGTTGGATTTTAAAGAAAAAGCTAATAAAGTATTTATAATTATTATTTACATGCTTTTCAAATCGTATAGCAAATATAGCACTAAAATGGAAAAATACCAGATTTACTAATAGCTAATGTTCTTGTAACGTGATAGTGATTACTAAGTGGAAAATGCTTCACTAAATAGACATCATAAATGACACTGTGCTACAAAAAGAACCCATGTCAGTGTTTTTAACTGTTTTTACTTACTTTTAATATTGTTGAACCTCCACGAACAAATTACGTTGTTGCCGTATTATCATTCAGTATCATTCAGTGGTAGAATGTATTTAAATGTAGAATGTATTTAAATGTAGAATGTATTTAAGTAAAATTTGTTTATTAGCTTTAGATGATGTGGTGCTGTGAATGCTGTTACTATAAAAACAATAACAGAACAATTTCATTAATATAAAACAATTTAAGTTAATACACACCTTCTGATTGAGAAGTCAGCCATACTGTGGTCTTAAAAGCTTTTTTAAGTAGACTCACTGTATATAAAATATTGACAATGTTGGGTCTGTATATGTTATATTTCTTACATTAGTACTTCCTATTTGTACTTCCTACTTGTAAGAACTACATATTTGACCATTACCATTGCAATAGTTTAATATAATATTATTATATTATATAATTATATTATTATGTTTAAGAGTGTTAGTGCAGTAATATTGCACAAAAAATATTTCAACAGTTATGACATAGTAGCAGCATCAGTATAAATGACTTAATGTTCACTATTCAAGTGCTCGTGTCTTATCATATCTCATCACCGGACACACATATTGTTCTTTTTTTTTTTTTATCGTTCCCTGCCTGTCCTCTGCTTTCACAGTTCATTATATTTCAGATTAGGAAAAAAGGTCATGAAGCTGATCGCCGCTGTGTCGTTGAGAGCTGAAAGTAAACACAGAGTCCATGTCAGAAGCAAAGCCAAATACAGCACAGTCGCTCGTGTTGCAAAAAAAAACAACAACCCAAAAACACAGCTTATTAAATTAAAATTGGACTTAAATCTGGTAGAAACTATGGGAAGTTTGCTCTCTTTCGTTTTCCCTGGTCCTGAAAAGAAACCGTTATGTATACCTTCCTTTTGTGATCGAGAAACTAGAAGATAAATAACAAGACATACAACGGTTAGTTAGTCGAGGCAAAGTCCATCTGGTCTAACTATTTTAACTGGCTGATCACAAACCTTAGGTCAGATTAATGAGGTCAGCTGTAGCTAAACAAATCTTAATGAGAATTTTAATGAACAAAGAACATCAATTGCCCTTTTGAAAGTTAAGTTAAGGTTTCTCTATCAAGTTTAAAAACACCTTTGCATTTTCCTTTGTCCAGAGCTGAATGGATATTATGATCTCGACATAATTATTATTATTTTTTTAAATAATTACACACGGATGATAATTACATATCATTACAAAGTAGAATTGATGTGGAATTTTTGTAGTTAAGCTTTAAAGTAAGTTAAGTTTTAGTGAAGTAAGTTTTTTTAGTGTCAATTAAAACGAATTCAATTAATATAATTAATATAAAATTATACCCAGACCACTAATAAGTGTGAGGACATAAACAAATTTGGGGCTTAACACTCATTGCTATGCTTATAACTTTTGTGTTTGCATTAAGTTAGCAAATAGTAATGGATTGAATAGAAGGGTTGCTAAAATATGCTTCAATGTGCACACATTATTAGATGAGTCAGGATTTTGTAATTGTTTCTTATGTAAATGAACGTCACATTTGCTTTGCGTAGACTTTTATCTGGGATGAGCTTTGAACCTGTGAATTTCCTAGTCTTGATTTTGTGAGCCAGTCGAAAACCAATAGGCAGAATCGTGGTCTGTTTGTTCTGTAAAAACAATAAGGAAATTGATGTCAATATCCAACACAGTTGCTTACAGTCTTAAAAACAATGTTCCTTAAAGCATTCTTTGGTTTATTCCCTTCGTTTAACCCTTTAAGATGACTTTAGACAGATCTAAGAACAACCGTTTCAGAAAATATTTAAATGTAACGTCTTTAAATAGCGTCTCATGTAGAAAATTAATTATTATGATGATATTTTACAAAAATAGTAATTTGAGTCTGTAGATCTTTGGATTGCTTAACGGTTCTATGTAGCACTTTACTCAAGTGAGGTTTAGAACCTATTTTAGAAAGCTTACAACTGTTAAACTCCCAACTCCAAATAACCTTCAAGAAACCTTTGGTCCTTAACAGTGTTGCTATTCGACTTTCAGCTTTCATGAGATGAACGGCCAATTTCTGATAGCCAACAGGAACCTTTTTTTTATTTTGAAGAACCTTTGTGACTATTTTGAAGACCAACTTGGATCATCAAAGACCCTTTATATATTTCAGAGGGTTCATCATAACAGAAATGACTCAAATTTCAACCCTTATCCTTATGAAAGTACTCTAAGGTTCAGGGTTAGTTCTATGCTCGAGGTTCTTGTTTACGCAGCATGTTCTCAAAGTGCTGTTTATGGATTATTTATAAATCTAATTGCATCTTTAATGAGCAGTGAGCTGGTTTGTAAATGTTGTAAGCTCGCTAATTTAATCAGCCGTGGCTTTTGGGAAAATTACCTCTGTCAGAATCGGTTAATTTTCAGAAGTTTAATATCTGGTCTGGTCTTAAGTACGCAGTCTGCATTTGAATGCTGTTTCATGTAGTGGGTTATGTGTTATGTGTAAAGAGGTCAGATTTCTAAAAATATGCACATTTTGATGCTAGATTTTTAGGCCAAAATGAGTTCCTGTCATTTCTAATACATTGCTGTTGAATTCTACGATCAGATGGGGACAAATTTTCTTTAGCAGCCGCTTTGACAGTCGTTTCAGTCGGGACATAAATCAAAGGTTTCTATTAATATAAGCATCGTTTTGACCTGTTTTAGGACATTTCCATAATAAAGACACAGTTGCTCCAAACAATTCTAATAAGAAATGAATTGAAATGGAAGGAGTCTCCACTGTTCATGTTTTG
>NC_083482.1:15620404-15632904 GCF_030014155.1 Tachysurus vachellii | reverse complement strand
ATAATCATTATCATCATCACCATCATCATCATCATCATCATCATCATCATCATCATCATCATATCATCATCATCATTGTCATTATAATCATCATCATCATCATCATCATCATTATCATCATCACCATCATCATCATTATAATCATTATCATCATCACCATCATCATCATCATTATCACCATCATCATCATAATTATCATCATCATCATTATCATTATTATCATCCTCATCATCATTTAATCATCATCATATCATCATCATTATCATCATCGTCACCATCATCATCATCATCATCATCGTCGTCGTCGTCCAACAATCACATATAACTAAAAGTTGTCAGCCTGGGTTTCTAGAAGACCTCTGAATGTGTGCTGTGGAATCTGACAACAAGACATCAGCAGCAGATCCTTAAAGTCCTGTACTGTAAGATGTGAGGTGGAGCCTCTGTGGATTAGACGTGTTTGTCCGGCACGTCCCACAGATCAGACTGGTGAGATCTGGTCAATCTGGACGACAAGTCAGCACTTTGAACCTTGAACTTTTGAAACTTGAGGATTTTTGGTATGCAACAATGTTTAGCCATGAGATCTAGAACCCAAGAGCCTTCGATCGTCACGTACATCAATGAGACTCGGGTGCTTGTCCCTGGCGCCGGATCACCGACTGTCTTATTTTGGAGCACTTTTATTGGGTATTAACCACAGCGTAGCAGACCTGCAGTTCTGGAGATGCTCTGATCCGATCTTGTAGCCGTCGTGATTCTTACGCTCACCAATTTTTCAGTGGATTGAATGTAGTAAACCTGGAAAAGGACAAACTTTATTTGTTAATTAGGAATAAACTCGACACAAATTGTTTTTCAACGATTTTATGTATTTTGAAAACGCTGATAATAATTTTTCTAAAGTTAGGCTTCAGTAATCAGCTGGCATCCTTGGCCGAGGTTATTGTGGATAATTAGCATAAGGTCACATTGAAATCATGCGAGACGTCGTATCCTTTAGTGTCGTTAATTTACTCCACAGAAAACTGCGACTGTTTTGACCGCGAGATCAACAGTCGGGACGATTTTTAATTTTCAGTATTTACTGTCTGTGGATTCGAGCCAACGGCCGACGCCTTCTTCGTCGAGGCGCCTCGGGAGTCTGGGATCGGTGCGATACGAACACAACATCCCGGCGTTTCGATGTTAATGCTCTTTGTGTGTTAGAATGTTTATTTGGTGAGTTAATGGAGGATTTTGAATCCCATGTAGCTGAAGATGAAGATGAGGAACAAGCGTTAAAGACTAAAAAAGACAGAGAAGCAAAATAAATGTCTGCATGCAGGTGGATCAGGTTCTGTTTTGATCTGGGAAATAAGTCTGATTTCCATTAGCCTAATTAATTGTGAGCTTTAGTGCAGTGTGTCTTAGAGGAATACTGGCTTGTGTGTGTGTGTGTGTGTGTGTGTGTATACACACTGTAATCCCCTGCTGACTATGCAACTCTGCATATGAATTAATAATCGTAGCTTTATGTTACTTTTGCTAATTACTTTAACGAATTAAGAGACGGACGGTTCGAACGTTCCAGACGATCCGATATAACGACGGACATTTTCAGCCACGGCCCTCACTGAGAAATCGAATAAAGTGGCAGATCGTTTAAAAAAATAATGAAGAAAGCGTCTGATTCGGTGTCTGCTTTATAAATACGTGTTTAAACATTGTTTTGTAATGAAATCTAATATGGCCAATTAATTAAACATAGTGCGATACCGTTAACTACTCAATTATTATTAATAATAATAATAATAATAATAATAATAATAACAACAGCAGGGGGGCACGGTGGCTTAGTGGTTAGCACGTTCGACTCACACCTCCAGGGTTGGGGGTTCGATTCCCGCCTCCGTCTTGTGTGTGTGGAGTTTGCATGTTCTCCCCGTGCCTCGGGGGTTTCCTCCGGGTACTCCGGTTTCCTCCCCCGGTCCAAAGACATGCATGGTAGGTTGATTGGCATCTTTGGAAAATTGTCCCTAGTGTGTGATTGCGTGAGTGAATGAGAGTGTGTGTGTGTGTGTGCCCTGCGATGGGTTGGCACTCCGTCCAGGGTGTATCCTGCCTTGATGCCCGATGACGCCTGAGATAGGCACAGGCTCCCCGTGACCCGAGGTAGTTCGGATAAGCGGTAGAAGATGAATGAATGAATAACTACAGTTATATACTACATCTGTTTATTTACAGGTAGTTATTAGAAGCGAGAGCTGCATTATTTTTGGTGAAACCTACGATTTTTTTCTGGCTAATTTTGTTAAGTAAAGAATCAAAGGAAAATGTTTTTTAGAGCACGACGTGCACCAGTTTCACGCTGCAGCGATGTGATTAGTGCTTATAGTTCACACTGAGAACTTTATCTCCTAATACAGGACTAGTGATCTTGATTCCTCCTGGTCTACAGACCTGATTCCCTAATTCTTCTCGGAGAAGTTCTCTCCATCACTTGAAGGCCGCACGCCGCTGCTGACGACGGGCCGCACGAAGCCTGGAGATATAAGAGATTACTGTAGATGGTCTCCATGAGTTGGTCTCCATCAGTGGCGGTTCTAGGATTTTTCTGTAACAGGGGCCATTAAGGGGCCACATGTTATATTCAGGGGCCAAGTACAGGGTACATTCAAGCACACAAAATAATTTATTCAGTACGGTGCAAATACATTCCTTTTTCAAACGCTCGCGTGCCGCCAATTGTTTGGGGGTGGAATTGCATCTGTGATCGTTGTTAAAAATTCTCCGATTGCTCTTCTCGTCAACGATTGATGGAACGGGTGCCAATCAGGGTCCAATCAGATTTCAGCAGGGGCCAGGGCCTCTGTGGCCCCGCCTCTAGAACCGCCCCTGGTCTCCAGTCATCAGTCATCAGTTCAGGACTTTTTATCATACACTGCACAGGGAAATGATTTAGAATGACACTCTCTGGTGTCACATGACGATGGCTTCCTTTCTCAGTCTAGTTCCTCTCAAGGTTTCTTTTCTCTTCATGCTCGGATCTTCATCAGTGAACATTTGAAGACTTTAGCAGGAAGGAATTAGTGTTAAGTCTGTAATGAACACAGTAATGACTCTGACCTGTTAGTTCCTCAGGAGCTCTTAGTTGCTTAATTCCACTGGACTATAAACTGTTGTAGAAAGGACATTATTTACCATGACATTATTTTCCTGTCCTGTATCACCGTATCAAGTGAAGATGAGGTTCACTTCTGAGTCTGGTTCCTCTCAAGGTTTCTACCTTACATCAACATCCATGAGTCGTAATTTGAGTTAAATTACGTCATTATCTAAGTCTCTCTCTCTGTCTCTCTCTCTCTCTCACTCTCTCTGTCTCTCTCTCTCTCTCTGTCTCTCTCACTCTCTCTCTCTCTCTCTCTCTCACACGCTCTCTTTCTCTCTCTCTCTCTCTGTCTCTCTCTCTCTCTCTCTCTCTCATGCTCTCTCTCTCTCTCTCTCACTCTCTCTGTCTCTCTCTCTCTCTCTCTCTCTGTCTCTCTCGCTCTCTCTTTCTCTCTCTCCCTCTCTCTCTCTCTTTCTCTCTCTCGCTCTCTGAAGTGTAACCTTCTCTTTCCTGAAGCGTTCCCAAGCTGTGAAACATTACAAAGCAACGTAACTGTTTTAAAGGCTACTCGAAAGAATTTCTCCCCTTTTGTAGTGTTTCAAGTTCAGTAATTGGGGGTTACTATGGAAACGATATTAAACGCCGGAACGATGACCAATCAGATTACAGAATTATAATTTTGTTTAACGCTGTGATCCATCATGTTATTCCTTACATCAAAAATATTCCAAAAATAAACATTACCATATGGTACTGGTGTGTCATGTGATCATACAGAAAACCCCATGTCTGTGGAGCTGAGCTGTGGTGCTGGTCCCATCCACGTGGTTCTGGAACTTTCTCATCCTCTGCTGCTTGACTGCCACTTGGGGAGCTCAGAGACTCCACTGAACATCACCTGGCTCCAGGACGGTGTGGTGCTGAGCGAGAGCGAGGTCATCCGACTGCTTCCCAACGGCTCCTTGCTGCTTCTGCCTTCGGTCCATGACGAGAAAGCGACAGCGGGGATGGAGGGAGCCTACAGCTGTCTGAGCGGGAGCTCCTCCGGGACGCTCACCAGCCGCAGCGTCACTCTGCAGATCGCCAGTAAGTACGCACTTTATTTATCAGCCAAAATAACAGTCAGTAGACTAACATCATGGATAAAGAGTAAAATACCCTGATAGTGAGGCCTGATGTGAAACCTAGCGTGGTGTAAATTCCATTTATACAACAATTACAATTTTTAATAAGTAAAGAATCAAGAAACTGCAAAGTTTTTTTCACTGAAACTGGAGGCTCCTCCCCTGAATGATAAAATACCAGAAAACTTCACCATGTCAACTTTTACACACACATATATTATTATTATATACAGCTTTCACTCTATAGATGTTACTGTTCTTCCCTGTTTCTATAGAAACGACAGCGAGTTGTTTAGAAACTGTAAGCAGTCAAAAAAAATTTTTAAATGAAACTTTTTGACCAATCAGAATCTAGCATTTCTACACAC
This sequence comes from Tachysurus vachellii, assembly GCF_030014155.1. Taxonomy (NCBI): domain Eukaryota; kingdom Metazoa; phylum Chordata; class Actinopteri; order Siluriformes; family Bagridae; genus Tachysurus; species Tachysurus vachellii. The sequence goes on along the minus strand of NC_083482.1, from coordinate 15,628,321 downwards.
GATATGTATGAGAATAGAAACACCAGACAGCGTTCGGTTCAGTTCAAGGACACTTCTATTTTAATGTCTATAAAATTTCTATTCGAACGAGTGGAAAATAAAATTCTTCGAAAATGTACATTTTAGATTTTGCAGTTTTGAAAAATCATCAAATCAGAGTTTGTCAACATTCATTCATTCATTCATCTTCTACCGCTTATCCGAACTACCTCGGGTCATGGGGAGCCTGTGCCTATCTCAGGCGTCATCGGGCATCAAGGCAGGATACACCCTGGACGGAGTGCCAACCCATCGCAGGGCACACACACACTCTCATTCACTCACGCAATCACACACTACGGACAATTTTCCAGAGATGCCAATCAACCTACCATGCACGTCTTTGGACCGGGGGAGGAAACCGGAGTACCCGGAGGAAACCCCCGAGGCACGGGGAGAACATGCAAACTCCACACACACAAGGTGGAGGCGGGAATCGAACCCCCAACCCAGGAGGTGTGAGGCGAACATGCTAACCACTAAGCCACCGTGCCCACGAGTTTGTCAACAATGTAAAACAAAATGTTAATAAAAACAGACATTATTTCTCACAACATTGATATCATCATATCCATCCATACATTTTCTACCGCTTATCCGGGGCCGGGTCATGGGGGCAGCAGTCTAAGCAGGGACGCCCAGACTTCCCTCTCCCCAGACACTTCCTCCAGCTCTTCCGGGGGAATATCATCATATTGTTCGAGATAATGATAGCACGAGGCAAAATGTATACAAAATGAGTTTTATGTGATTAGAAACAGATGAAAAGAGATGCTGAGATGTTTGATGATGTAACGTTGGCCAGTAAAACACCCTTTTACGTAAACAACATGCTCCACATGAACGGCTTCTCAAAACTCCTCAGGCTCTCGAAGGTTCACTTTGCGAGCGATGATACAGTAATTGTCGTATTATTATCGTCTCAATTCTTCACATCCGAGGTAGATGCTGGAACTTTAACTTTTATTTATTTATTTATTTATTCATTCATTCAAGAAGATACCAAGCTTTTTTTTGTTTGTTTGTTTTTTAACCCGATGATGAACATCTTCCCGTTACCTGTGATCCGAACAGACGAACGGCTACCTCGGATCTCTTTCCCCCGATTTCCATACAGTGTCTCTGTGGGACATTGAAACGCTGAATAAGTGAAGAAAAAGGAAGAAAGATCGGTTCTCTCGTTCACGTTTCCGTCCTCAAATCTGTTGAATTCAGAAGTGTTCAGAAGATCAGAAGAAATTCTAAGCAAAAACATTCATCTATGTGACCAGAATCAGCCTAAAAACAGAATTTAACTGTGTAGAAATCTCAAGTTTAAGTTTAAAACTGCGAATAGCTGAATATACTGTAAAATCTTGTGAGCATGAAAAGAAGAGCAAATTCAGCAAAAACACAGCATTTGGGCAGTGACGTGTGCATGAGCGGGCCTCTGGTTTACAGTGATGTGTGTGTGTGTGTGTGTGTGTGTGTTGATTTAGCCAGCGAGTGATGAAACGCTCTAAAATTTCCTGCGCTAATGTTTAACAAGTCGTTATCTCCAGCTCTCTGCGTATATTCCACGATTTCTGTGTGCTCATTGAGAAACTTTGCTCAGGAGCAGGACGCCGTTTCCCAGTGCCACAAAGCACAAAGATCAGAACATACAGCACAGTACAGCAGAGATGCCTTCATCGCTGTAATCTCCTGACCCAGAGGCTTGAGCGATTCAGTAGACTGGGTTCTGACCTCTCAGTGTACAGTCAATGCAGGAAAACTCTCATCATCATCATCATCATCATCATCATCACTGAAGAAATCGAGCTGTTTGAGGACCCGAGTATCGTTCGGTCGACCGCTCAGATAGTACACAGTTTAATACCTCATTTACATAAAATCTACATTTTTGACATTAATATTCAATAAAGATATCATTGGTTTCAGGTATCAGTTTGATAGCAGCTAAAAAAACAAGATTTCAGACTAAACATATCAGATCCTGTAAGCAAAGATTGGAATTAGATTTGAAAACTCCTGGGACTTTGGATGCTTTTGCTTTTTGTCAGGATTGATTTATTCTATTTATACTTTATATCTTTATATTTCTCTCTCTCTCTCTCTCTCTCTATATATATATATATATATATATATATAAATCCACTCTAAGTGATTTTGTGTGAAAGAGTGTTTAATAATACAGTATATTATGGATACCGTCAGGAGCGAGAGCCTCCGTGGGAACAAAATCCAGACCCAAATACAGGGATAGAAGACAGACAGTTTTATTAATACAGTTACAAAACCAACACACAGGAAAACACGAGGGGAAAAAACTGAACAAGGAAAATACAAAATATAATATAAGAAAACAAACAAAAAAACGGACAGCATCAGGTGACAAAGACGCACAACAACAAGGACAAAACACACGCAAGACAACGGGTATTAATACTGGAGTGTTTTAGTGAAACATAAGGAACAGGATAAGGATCGGGGAAAACTCGTAAAAACACAAAACATAAACAAATGCACACAACACAAAGTTAGGGGAAGTCGTGGCCTGATGGTTATGGGGCAGTGGTTATGGGGCAGTGGTTGAGGGGCAGTGGTTGAGGGGCAGTGGTCATGGGGCAGTGGTCATGGGGCAGTGGTCATGGGGCAGTGGCCAAGGGGCAGTGGTTATGGGGCAGTGGATATGGGGCAGTGGTTAAGGGGCAGTGGTTAAGGGGCAGTGGTTATGGGGCAGTGGTTAAGGGGCAGTGGTTAAGGGGCAGTGGTTATGGGGCAGTGGTTATGGGGCAGTGGTTAAGGGGCAGTGGTTAAGGGGTAGTGGTTATGGGGCAGTGGTTAAGGGGCAGTGATTATAGGGCAGCTCCAGGGGTGCTGTATCATAGCTGCCCCTGCACTCTGACCCCAACCTCCTCAGTTGGGGTATGTGAAGAAAAGAATTCCACTGTGCTGTAATGTATATGTGGCAATAATAAAGGCTTCTATGCCGTCGTTCTTCTATGTCTATGCTTTTTCGGCAAACTAAAGAACCGACTGCCGGCTACGTTGCGCGTACGTCAGAGGAAAACCACACGGAACGAGTTTACAGTCGAGTTTCAGTCAGTGAAAACTGTTTCGAAAGAGTCAGACCAGGATACCAGTGTTGTCTTCGCTATTTTGCGCATTTCAGTTGTTCTTTGTTGACAGATTGGTGGCGTGGGTGATCTGTTCTATTTCTAGCCCAAACTTAGTGTTGGGGTTTTTTTGTTTTTGTTTAGTTTTTTTTTGCATTTTCCACCATTCAAGATAAATTATAATTATAGTCTTGGAAATTTGTAATACTGATGATATTTTTGGGTGGCTTGAACACATTATCTGCATTTATCTTGTTTCCTATTGGAAAGTTATTTTTGCAATAAAAACTTTTGCTTTAAGAACACTCACTCACTCACTCACTCACTCATCTTCTACCGCTTATCCGAACTACCTCGGGTCACGGGGAGCCTGTGCCTATCTCAGGCGTCATCGGGCATCAAGGCAGGATACACCCTGGACGGAGTGCCAACCCATCACAGGGCACACACACACACACACTCATTCACTCACGCAATCACACACTACGGACAATTTTCCAGAGATGCCAATCAACCTACCATGCATGTCTTTGGACCGGAGGAGGAAACCGGAGTACCCGGAGGAAACCCCCGAGGCACGGGGAGAACATGCAAACTCCACACACACAAGGTGGAGGCGGGAATCGAACCCCCAACCCTGGAGGTGTGAGGCAAACGTGCTAACCACTAAGCCACCGTGCCCCCCGCCTTAAGAACAAATTAATCTGTATTTACAGAGATTATAATACTTTTTACATACGAGATTTTTCACGGTATATAATTAAGGATTTAGAATCTATTAACTACACTGTAGAAATAATAGGATTTTATTCAGTGATGTGAATTACGTTTCAGATGTATGATATTTGTTACCAATTATTTTGCCTTTAAAATAATTCTAAAACAAATCTATTGCTCATTACAATAAAAATTACAATTCAGTTCAATCTGATTTCTATTGTGCTTTTAACGATAAATACATTCACAATGCAGCTGTACAGAAATCAGTTCAAATTTATTTGTGATGTTTGCGGCTTCGACGCTCCTCCATCGCAGTCCTGCAACTTCGACACCTTTTCTTTTTCTTTTCAAACGAAAGTACATAAAGCCGAACATCAATCAAGGCCAAAATGTTTTCTGCCACTTGTATATCCGACATACAGCACTGTATAAAACGTTCCTGTGAAAACGATAAAGAAATGATGTAAAGCAGTAAACAGAACTAAACGAAGCCTCGCTGAAATTCTTTCTGAAGCTTTAACCTTAAAACCGCTCGAGTTGTCTCAGGGACACAATCATACAGTTTCATTCAAAAAGGAAAGATTGTCAAAGCATCTTAGAAAACTTAATGAAGTTCTTCAGACGTTTCTGTTTTTCAGGTTTTAACACATCCTCATTTTTTTTTTTAAAGGTGTCCTGCCACACGTATTTAATTACTTTTGTGGTAATGTCTGAAGTTTATCATGGACTCTGTAACATTGTTTTGTGGAAATAATGCCTTGGTTACCTTCTTTCAAGCCATTCTAGTGTGGTATAGAAAGCCTGCAGGAAGACTCAGCTCGATTTGTGCCAGTTCTCATGAATATTCAAATGAGCTATGCTGCTTGGCTCCGATTGGCTAACCGCTAGGATATGAGAGCGTGACTATTCATTCACCCAGCGCAATAAGTAGCCTAGGCTAGAGGAAATTTGTTTACATTCACCTTGAATTGCGGCAGAACGGCTTCTTCACAAGCCCGTTGACGTTCAGCCGTCCTTGCTGTATAGGAAACTCACTGAGCTACACGAATTCTGGGGGCGCGGTCTCAAGTGGGAGAGCTCATGAATAGTAATGAGCTCAGTCACTCTGACGTCACACTGACCAGCTTTTCCAACTGACCTGATTTCTCCCCTTATTTCTTTTAAGTGGCTAGAACTAAACATTCACGACACAACACAAACACATATGGACCTAACACATATCAAAAAATACAAGTAAAAACGGTTTTGTGTGGAGGGCCCCTTTAAATAATCTAAAAAATGCTTTAAGAAGCAAAATGTAAATATTCAAATAAAACATTTTCAAACAAAGTTCTTGTATTTACATCTTGATTTACTTAAGTGCTAAAAGTCTCAGAGCTTCTGCTCAGAACAGAACCTGGGACCGTATCGATTACTTACTTATACTTTATTTAAAGCGAGGATTAGACTGATGTTCATGAATTAAATTATATTTATATTTCATGACTGTATTTTACTGTTTATGTCTATGTTTTTTACGCCGATTTTCCGACCTTGCTTGTGCCGAGATTATTATTAATTCGACGGAAATCTTTATTATTTTATCTCTCTTTATCGCTTATCTTTCACACATTACGTACGAAGGAAATTCTTAATGTTTGAAATTTTAAATAAATTTAATATCCGAAAAACCTCCTTTTTTTAATCGTACAGAAATCTGATCTCGCTAGAACTTTTCTGATGTTTTCTGTTTGAATGAAAGAAAGAATGAAAATAGAACGTCCTTCTCACTACTACTAACACTTTTTGAGCCTTATGAGCTGATTTAAGAGTTAAGATGATTTATGAAGAACTTTTTCTTTACTCGGATCTTCTCTTTCATTTCAAGGAGAAACTCCCAGATTTTCTTTTAGAATTTTGTCACTAGGCGACGTCACGGACCTTGATATGCACTCTCTCATAAGGGGTATTTGAACCGCTCTTTGTCTGGCCCGTCACCCAGGACCTGTTTGCCTTGGGAGACCCTACCAGGGGCAGAAAGCCCCAGACAACATAGCTCCTAGGATCATTCAATGCAGTTTATTTATAACTAATTTTACTCAAAGTTCTTTGTGTTACATGAAGTTTTAGTTAAAGGCTCTTTGTTAAGTGAAAGTGATGTGACGTACGGCTAAGTACGGTGACCCATGCTCAGAATTTGTTCTCTGCGTCCAAACCCATCCAAACCCATCGTAACCCATCCAAAGTGCACACACACAGCAGTGAACACACACACACACTGTGAACACACACCCGGAGCAGTGGGCAGCCATTTATGTTGTGCCCGGGGAGCACTTGGGGGGGTTCGGTGCCTTGCTCAAGGGCACCTCAGTCGTGGTATTGCCGGCCCGAGACTCGAACACACAACCTTAGGGTTTGGAGTCAGACTCTCTAACCATTAGGCCGCAACTTCCCCCGTTATACAGAATTGAAGGCGCCATCTTTACATCCCCACAAACAGAGTTTACTCCAATGATTATTTCTTTCTATCTCTTCTTCCATCTTCAGGACTGTCTCCTTTCCTCCGGCACCCCGAGCCTCAGGTTGTACCGGTTGGAGGAACCGCACGCTTCGAATGCCAGATAGACGGTGTACCTGCTCCCAGCATCACCTGGGAGAAGAACCACACGCCACTTCCTGTACCCACTGCGTCAGTCAGTACACCGAGGTGAGACAGGATTAAACAAATCTGTCAGAAATCTATAAGTAGGTGAGTTTATCACTTTCTAAAGTATTCTGTCGCTCTACAAATCACTGAAAGATGTTTGTCTTCTTCCATTTTACACGTGAGATATGGTAAGAATTATTCCTAAAAGCATGTAAAATGATTGGTATGAATAAGAAGCCTATCGTCGCTGTCAGGCGGAATCCTCGTATCTCCAAAACCGTTATTTTTCAGGACATTAAAAAAACGCCGTACCTTATCTGCAGTACACAGGGTTTAGTCCGCGTTGCAGTGGATTGTCTTGCGCTAAATTCCTGTCCTCAGACGAGCACCAGAACTAGCGGGGGTCAAGATTTTTTTTTCTTTGAGCCCAGTGTTTTGAAGACATTTACCTCAGAAGACGTGTTGATTCGTTGCGACTCTTCTTGAGGAGAAATATGACGTGAAGCTCTCCCACGGAGTGAGGAAGAGGTGGACAGTTGAAGTGTCCAATGGAGTTATGAGATTTGCGCTCAAGCTATTTTCAAGACTTTAGATTGGTTAATAACTTGTAAAAATAACAGACCCACGTGGGGACTGACCAATAGCATCGATATGTGAAAAAATATGAAATTGACCAAATTTGGACATACGAGGTTTCCGCCCGACAGCGACACTATGCAACTTGTATAGAAGGAGCCTCCAGTTTCAGTTTCAGTGAAGAATAAAAGCTTCTGGAAGGTCAGAGAATATGTAGCTCAGTTATGTAGCTGCTAAACTTCTGAAATGTCATCAATCCGTAACAAACCGCAACATTACGTGTAGCTGAAAATGCGTAAAAAGTATGGAATTGGTGTCAGATTGCTGTGGTGTAAAAATCTTTGGGATGTTGGTTATTTTCCTGTAATAACATAACAGCGCTTCTCCTTATCTCATATTCATGAAAACTCAAGAAGATCCGAGTAAAGATAAAAGTTCTTCATAAAGCATCTTAACCCTTAAAAGAGCTCAGAAGGTCAGAAAGTGTTAGGAGAAGTGAGGAGGACGAAGAGGACGAAGAGTTTCTTTATCAGAGGAGAAAATGTCTGAAAGGTGAAGAGGGAGAAGAAATGTGTTGTGTACAATATTTAATAATGATAGTGAGTTAATAAGATGATACAGATTAGATACGTGTAGGGATTATTTTTGTGACCAATCAGATTAGAGATACAGTAACATCTCTCTCTCTCACACACACACACACACACACACACACACACACACACACACACACACACACATACATATATATATGTATATGTGTTCTTTCTGATTTTTATATTTTTTTTACACGTTTGTCACACTTTAATGTTTCAGATTATCAAACAAACATCAGGTAACACACACACACACACACAC
>NC_083482.1:15607904-15610404 GCF_030014155.1 Tachysurus vachellii | reverse complement strand
AAATGCTGTGCAGCTGAAGGCATTCTGGCAAACACCACTGTGTGTAGTATTTATTGTTTTTTTGGTACTGTTTTCTTTGTCTGCTGGAAAACATGGCAGATGCTGCTGGTCAGTTCATCCCTATAGAATTAATTACAGCAGCACCATGTGGTCTCTGTTGTTCTCTACCGCCTCCTGCTGATTAATAGTACACTTCAGTCTCGGTCGGTTTTCTGAGCATGAAACGCTGTAATTATATGAGGAAAATTCTCATCAGAAAGACAAAATCTGCTTTAATTCCCCTTTTTTTCTCTTATACAATTATTATACTGTGGAGATATCAAAGAGACAGATATTGTACCTTCAATTTTACATATTATTATTATTAGGGCCTGAGCACCGAATGGTGCGAAGCCCTATTGTTTTTCCTCGGGAGTATTATTTTTTTTTTTTTTTTTTTTTTTTTTTTTATTTTTTCCCACACATTGGCCAATTGGGGTCCCTTAACATGCTCGAAAACTCTTGAAATTTGGCACACACGTCAGAGTCGCGCGACACTAGGATTGGACAAAGGTTGGAATACGGGCGTGGCAGGGGGGCTCTGTAGCGCCCCCTGTAATGCAAAAACAAACATTGGTGCACAGATCGGGCAATTATGTACGCACATGTACGAGAGTTGGTACGCATATAGATCTCATCGACCCGAACAACTTTCGCGCTCTAAACTATGAGCTCCGCCCAACAGGAAGTCGGCCATTTTGGATTGTTTTATAAGTGCATGCGGTGAACTTTTAAATACTCCTCCTAGGGAATTCATGCGATTGACATCAAACGTTGTGAACATGATGCCGAGACATTGCACTTGCTAAATTGCGAAGGGATTTTTGATATCTCGAACGGTGCTGCCATGGCGAGGCGACAAAGTTATGGCGAATTCAGAGAAACAGGAAGTGTCTAATATCTAAAGCAAAAAATGTCTTATTGGGATGACACGCGGTGTGTATGTTCGGCCAAGGATTCCGATCGCATCGATGTGCTTATTGTGAATCTCGGACATAGCGCCACCAACAGGCGCCAGGAAGTGTGTCAGTCACAACAGTTGCATGTGGTGAACTTTTAAATACTCCTCCTAGGGAATTCATGCGATTGACACCAAAAGTGGTGAACATGATGCCAAGACATTGCACTTGCTAAATTGCGAAGGGATTTTTGATATCTCGAACGGTGCTGCCATGGCGAGGCGACAAAGTTATGGCGAATTCAGAGAAACAGAAAGTGTCTAATATCTAAAGCAAAAAATGTCTTATTGTGATGACACGCGGTGTGTATGTTCGGCCAAGGATTCCGATCGCATCTATGTGCTTATTGTGAGTCCCAGGTATAGCGCCACCAACAGGCCCCAGGAAGTGTGTCAGTCACAAAGGTGGATTTTTTGTCAGCTTCATGCAGTAAACTTTTAAATACTCCTCCTAGGGGATTCATGCAATTGAGACCAGACTTGGCCAACATGGTGCAGAGATATTGCAGATGCGAAATTGCGAACGGATTTTTGATATCTCAAACACTGTTCTCATGGTAACGTGTCAAACTTTACTTTCTTTTTCAGGCATATTTAAGTCTTTTGGCGTGCTTAGATTAACTTGAAATTTGACACATACATCACATTTGTCGGCTGTTAAGTGTGGACAAAAAGGTCAGACAAAGGTGTGTCTCTTAAGTGGCTCACTAGCGCCCCCGTTTGTCTAAAATGTGGGGTTTCATTTACCTACAGTCCCCAAATGGGTCAGTAACAACATAAAATAGTCCACTGATATTTACCCACTTGATGCACTTGCCCACCGTGCATTGTTTTCTGGAAGGCACCGTATAGCGATGAACAAACGTGCGAAGGCCCGTCATCGCTGCTTGCAGCTATATTTATTATTGTTGTTGTTGTTGTTCTTCTTCTTCTTCTTCTTCTTCTTCTTCTTCTTCTTCTTCTTCTTCTTCTTATTATTATTATTATTATTATTATTATTATTAGAAGGAACAAAGGTCTCTCTAAACAAATTAGGCTACTCAAATTCTGTCTTTTTCCCCTTAGTAACAAAGTAAAAGTAAAATAATAATAAAAAAAATAATAATCAATAAATTATTATTAATAACTGTTATGATAATAATAATAAGTTGGCTTTACACTTCCACAATATCTAGTAATGTTTTTGTTTATTTGTTTGCTATTATATTATATTATATTATATTATATTATATTATATTATATTATATTATATTATATTATATTATATTATATTAATAGATTCTATTCTATTCTATTATATTATTAGTATATTATATTATATTATATTATATTTCATTTTATTTTATTTTATGCCACACATTTTATGTAAAAGTTCTGAATTCACTAGTACAGATTTATCATTCAAAAATCTGCCACAATAAACAAGAGATGAGTAACATGTGACTAACATCCCTGTTATAGTAAATGGGGAACGTTTTGAATCTTTTAGTGCACTATATGTTC
>NC_083482.1:15577904-15597904 GCF_030014155.1 Tachysurus vachellii | reverse complement strand
CTGTGAAGCGATAGAAAGCACACTCTATTCAGGATTAGAGTTAGAGTTCTCTCCTGTTCTTATTTTTCCTCTTTCTGATTAATCGGAGAGGTTTCAACACTTTTCGTGGCGTTACAGCAGGTTAGAATGTCATAGTTTGATCAAATAAAAAAAAAAAAAAAAAGATTTATTTAAGCTTTAGGGGGAAAAACATTTTATTGTGTAAAACTACGGCCCCATAAATGTAAGTTTTGAATATGTATGAGACAAAACATTTGCATTAGTATGAATCTGACCTTTTAAATCGCATCCATTTTGCATAACTTTGCATAGTCGCCCATGAGAACGTCTCGACGGCGAGTCTCTTGGTTGGGGGTTGATTACGATCGTTCCACCTCTCAGAATGCGAGATGTTTAAATAGTCAAGTCAAGTAAAGTATACAATGCAGACGAACCTCTTCTTGTTGCCCCTCTAATGAATGTTTTTGTAAATTGAAGCTGGCTGTAAACACGGCGTCTGTCTTTCTTTCTATCCCACAGTGACGCCCCAGGAGGGTTGGAGCCCAGTCTGTTGCACCCGCAGTACCGCAGGAGCGCCCATCCTGCACCAGCTGTCATACCGAACTGCACAGATTGCCATGAACTGGAGACTCTAATGCCACCCGGAGTCCAGGATCCTGTCCTGCCCCTGACTGAACCTACTGAGCAGCAAAGTCTCATGGGTAGTGTGGGGGGAGCTTATGACGCACTGACAGATCTGAAGGTGAGGTCTGTCTGTGAGTTCATGCTGTTAAGGAACCCTGAGCACACAACAAGGGCCTTTCACACATGAAATAATCCTCTGTGATCCTCTGGGTTTGTGTCGTTAGAGGTTTCACACTGCTCCTACTTCACCCGGGTTAACACTGAATCCTGGGTTTGTGTAGTTAGAGGTTTCACACTGCTCCTACTTCACCCGGGTTAACACTGAATCCTGGGTTTGTGTAGTTAGAGGTTTCACACTGCTCCTACTTCACCCGGGTTAACACTGAATCCCGGTTGTTCAGAATCTGACCATGTTCACACTGTACATTCCTAAACCCCGCCTTCACCTTCTACTAATTTGCATATTTGCATATCAACAACCCTGATTGGATAAATCCAGCATGTGACCTCTATAAATAACGGCTCGTCTCACGCTTTCACATCAGTGAGTAATAAAAGTTCAGGTCTGTTCTTCTGCACCCGAGCAGCTTCTGTTATCTTTCACAGCTTTCTCATCTTTTTTGCTCTTTTTAAGTCGGTCTTGTATTCGATCAGCCGTTCGTTCATCGATATCTAACTTCCTCTGTTGCCGTATTTCCCCCTCACTACGCTGCACACTTCTGTGATGTTCAGTGTTTTGTCTCCTGACTCTATCTACCGAGCCGTTTTTGTTCGGTGACGTTCAGCTACGTCCCGGTTTTCACCTGATACGAGGCTGAAGAGCTGTTCGGGTTCTGATTGGGTGTCTGTTGCTAAGCAACAAGCCGTAACGTGCAGTGTAAAATGCTTTGATGTGAGATATTCACTCTTTTTTAATTGGTCAGCTGTAATGGTGATTTTTGTGTGTTTGAACTGAACCCTGAGGCGATCGATTCAGCATCAGACTCAATTCCAGCAGGAAAGTGATTCCCTTCTGAATCGACTCGACAGGAAGCGAATCCAACAGAGAAAATAAACACTGGAGGCGATACAACAAATAATTTAAACAAGTTTCTTTTATCATTATCTAATAATTTTTTTAGTTCATGTTCTTCATGTTCTTTTTGTTCTTCATGTTCTTTGTGTTCTTCATGTTCTTCATGTTCTTCGTGTTCTTTTTGTTCTTTGTGTTCTTCATGTTCTTTTTGTTCTTCATGTTCTTCATGTTCTTCATGTGGACACGGTGGCTTAGTGGTTAGCACGTTCGCCTCACACCTCCAGGGTTGGGGGTTCGATTCCCGCCTCCGCCTTGTGTGTGTGGAGTTTGCATGTTCTCCCCGTGCCTCGGGGGTTTCCTCCGGGTACTCCGGTTTCCTCCCCCGGTCCAAAGACATGCATGGTAGGTTGATTGGCATCACTGGAAAATTGTCCGTAGTGTGTGATTGCAGTGGGTGAATGGAAGTGTGTGTGTGCCCTGTGGTGGGTTGGCACTCCGTCCAGGGTGTATCCTACCTTGATGCCCGATGACGCCTGAGATAGGCACAGGCTCCCCGTGACCCGAGGTAGTTCGGATAAGCGGTAGAAAATGAATGAATGTTCTTCATGTTCTTTGTGTTCTTTTTGTTCTTCATGTTCTTCATGTTCTTCATGTTCTTCTTGTTCTTCATGTCCTTCATGCTCTTTTTGTTCTTCATGTTCTTCATGTTCTTCGTGTTCTTTTTGTTCTTCATGTTCTTCATGTTCTTCATGTTCTTCATGTTCTTCTTGTTCTTCATGTTCTTCATGCTCTTTTTGTTCTTCATGTTCTTCATGTTCTTCATGCTCTTTTTGTTCTTCATGCTCTTCATGTTCTTCATGCTATTTTTCTTCTACTAATTAGTTGATGGGAATAGCAACTAAACCAACGAATCGACTTAGCTTTGATTTGAAGGACTGAAAGATGTAAAAGCTTCATTGGTTTCACGAAAAATACATTGTGTTCTGATGTGCGTCACATTTTTATTCGTAAATTCATACAAACATTCTCAAATTATAATGCTCTCAACTCTCTCCAATTCTCTCGTTTATTTAAATATGACTGATTTTGACTGTTTTTGTGTCAAATAGCCAAGCTGGAACGGTTCGGTGAGCCGGGAGTGGGCCAGTCGGATCAGCGCCTACAGAGAGACGGTAACCGAAAAGTCGCCGTGTCTTGTTAGCGAAGCTCAGGATGCAAAGGAGAGAAAGGTGAAAGAGAGTGTGAAATTTTTACACGTCTACTAGGGGTGTGAAAATATATAGACAGAACCCAGTAGTGTGTTTGTAATAATATGGCGAGATGGTGTGTGTGTGTGTGTGTGTGTGTGTGTGTGTGTGTGTGTGTGTGAAGCCTTGACAGAAGATTCTTCCTGTCAACAGGAGAGAAAGTAATTAACATTAAATGACCAGTGACAATTTGATTATAAATAAGCAGCATGTAAAAGTTAGATGAGGTTTGAATGAAGTGCTGAAGCTTGTATTCTACAAATTATACACACACACACACACACACACACACACACACACACACACACACAGTCTCACCCTCTCTGACAGAGCAGGACCAGGATGCACCCAGCAGAAAGGCGAGAAATCAAATTAAACCTTGATTTAGCTTTTCATTACACCTCATATTGGTCCTGATTTATTCTCCAGTTGACATTTACGTCTTCATCCAGCTTCCTGGTTCTGCCATTAGACTGCATACATGCGCAACAGGAACATGAGGAATCAGGTAATCTTTTCTCCAAATGAGACTCGAGCGCATTAAATTCTCATATCGTGACTATTAACTTGATGGATACGCTTCGTCATTATAATTACACCTGGATAAACTTTACTAACAAACAATGTAATAAATGACAGACATTAAATGGGGCTCGACATCTGGTCCCACCTTCTCTCGGGGTACGAGTAAGAGTCGACTCATCAAGAATCTTCTCAGTTCAGGCTCCTGGATGGTGGAACGAGTCTGTGTCTAAAGACCAAACTCTTTCTGAAATTCTTAAACTAGCACTGAAAAATGTAGAAACAAAAGTCTGTGGTTGTTTCTTGTTGTATTTTCTCTTACTATGTGACCTAATCTTACACTGAATTTTAGTATTTAAAGGTGCGGTGCACAATGTTTGAGAAATGCTTCAGAAAACTTGCTACACAAAACAAACATGTAGCCAATGAGCAGAAAGGGGCGTGTCTTGTGAATATGTGGCAGAGAGAGTGTTCACTGCGCATGTGTGACATTAGCATAAAGGGGCGTGTCTTGTGAATATGTGGCGGAGAGAGTGTTCAGTGCGCATGTGTGACATTAGCATAAAGGGGTGTGTCTTGTGAATATGTGGCGGAGAGAGTGTTCACTGCGTATGTGTGACATTAGCATAAAGGGGCGTGTCTTGTGTATATGCGGCGGAGAGAGTGTTCAGTGCGCATGTGTGACATTAGCATAAAGGGGTGTGTCTTGTGTATATGCGGCGGAGAGAGTGTTCAGTGCGCATGTGTGACATTAGCATAAAGGGGTGTGTCTTGTGTATATGCGGCGGAGAGAGTGTTCAGTGCGCATGTGTGACATTAGCATAAAGGGGTGTGTCTTGTGAATATGTGGTGGAGAGAGTGTTCAGTGCGCATGTGTGACATTAGCATAAAGGGGCGTGTCTTGTGAATATGTGGCGGAGAGAGTGTTCAGTGCGCATGTGTGACATTAGCATAAAGGGGTGTGTCTTGTGTATATGCGGCGGAGAGAGTGTTCAGTGTGCATGTCTGACATTAGCATAAAGGGGCGTGTCTTGTGAATATGCGGCAGAGAGAGTGTTCAGTGCGCATGTGTGACATTAGCATAAATGGGCGTGTCGTGTCAGTATGTGGTGGAGAGAGTGTTCAGTGCGCATGTGTGACATTAGCATAAAGGGGTGTGTCTTGTGAATATGCGGCGGAGAGAGTGTTCAGTGCGCATGTGTGACATTAGCATAAAGGGGCGTGTCTTGTGAATATGTGGCGGAGAGAGTGTTCAGTGCGCATGTCTGACATTAGCATAAAGGGGCGTGTCTTGTGAATATGTGGCAGAGAGAGTGTTCAGTGCGCATGTGTGACATTAGCATAAAGGGGTGTGTCTTGTGAATATGTGGCAGAGAGAGTGTTCAGTGCGCATGTGTGACATTAGCATAAAGGGGCGTGTCTTGTGAATATGTGGCGGAGAGAGTGTTCAGTGTGCATGTGCAGGATAGGTGCTTATACATATCAAGATGATGATGTGTGTGTGTGTGTCTTTGTGTTTCAGAACAATCTTGAGGATCATCCGCAGTCTCTCGGCTCAAACCAGTTAGAGGCCGAGGTGATCGTACACTCAGAGCGGTCCGATACAGCGGAGGAGGCTCAGGAGATTCGGAGTGACGCCGATCACTCTCTGGGGTCTCCCGTTTCGCACGTTTCTTACAGAGAGGACGCTTCACCTCTGTCATTATCCTCAATCAATACTGACACTGAAAACCATCCCTCATCTCCGTGCAACCTTAACCACTTACTGGCTAATCACAACGGTCCGCTGGAAAACGGGCTGGCCCAGCTGACTCTGGGAGGTGTTACAGAAGACGGGGTATCTCCCAAGCACCTCCAAACCACCCTAGAGAACGGAGATCACAGACTCCACCCTTCAAAGCAGCCTCTGTCTCAGATAGGACTGTCGACTTCCTCTCCAGCCTTCGCTAGGTCCGGCATGGTCCGCTCTACCTCAGGTGCGCACAGCTACCTGTGCTCCTAAGCATTAAACCAAGAGGAGGAAATGAACCATGATGCCAATATTCCACTATCGCAACGTATCGTTTTATAAAGTGTGTACATACAGAATATTTTTTTAGCTCTAGATACCATGGGTATGATTTTTTTTTTTTTTCTTTTCCTGTTTTTTTTTTTTTTTAATTGTGTGCATGTATTGTATATTCATTTAGTATATATGGATACATGCACGTGATATAAATAGTATATATAAATATTGTATATTTGGACTTTTCTTACTCTGGAGATGGAATCAGATGTGAGTGTGAAGATCAGAGCAGAACACAGGCGTAGTCCACAGTAACAAGGAGACACTTTATTTAAATCTCTTTGTTTACTTGTTTGGGTTTTTTTTTTGGCGTTTTTGCGCAAAATAATTTTCCCTAGTTTTTCAAAAACACTGACGTGTAACTGTCACGTCATCGCCACAGTTCCAAGACGACAGAACTTCTACTGATGCCTTTTTTTTTCTGTATAATTTAATTGGTGAAACTGTGATGGGCAAGAAAGTGTTTTAATGTTCATATTGTCAAAAAACCCCCAGAAAAACACAGTGGTGGACGTTGCATATATTTTGTGGGTGAGACGCCCGGCTCGACGTTTTCTGTCGTTTTCGTGTTCTGTTGCCAAAACGGAAAATCTGAATTTTTTTATTATTAAATTTCCAGTTGTGTTAGTGTGGACTAGGCCGTAGTCAGATGACCTGAATAGACCAATCAGAGATTAGGATCTATAAAGCAGCCGTAGATTTACATCAAGGAGTTCCACAACTCTTCCACGTATTACAGATCACTCAGGGTTAACACACACACACACGCACGCACATGCACACAAACACTCACACACACATGCACACACACACACGCACACACAGTCCTGGAAGCTACACCTTTATCGGCTTTCTTTTCAGCTTGATGATACCTTATCTATCAGTTTTATTCATTGCTCGCTCTCTTTCTCTCGCTCTCTCACACACACTCACACGAACACACGCACACAAACACACACACACACACACGCACACACACACACACACAGAGTCCTGGAAGCTACACCTTTTTCGGCTTTCTTTTCAGCTTGATGATACCTTATCTATCAGTTTTATTCATTGCTCTCTCTCTCTTTCTCTCTCACACACACACTCACACACACACACACACACACACACACACACACACACACACACAGAGTCCTGGAAGCTACACCTTTATCGGCTTTCTTTTCAGCTTGATGGTACCTTATCTATCAGTTTTATTCATTGCTCTCTCTCTCTTTCTGTCTCACACACACAGACACACAAACACACACACACACACACACACACACACACACACACACACACACACACACACACACACAGAGTCCTGGAAGCTACACCTTTATCGGCTTTCTTTTAAGCTTGATGATACCTTATCTAACAGTTTTATCTATTGCTCTCTCTATCTCTCTCTCTCTCTCTCTCTCTCTCTCTCACACACACACACACACACACACACACTCACACACACAAACACACACATAATACCGCAGTTTCTGTTTGCACCTCGCATGAAAACAGGAAAATGCATTAGAACCTGGTTGGAGTTAGCAATATACATGGTACTTGTTGTTAGCTAGCATAAATGACAAAACCTCAAAAATTCTTCATCTACTACTAGTTATAAGTTCAATATATAATAGTTAGCTTAATCTTAGCTAGCTTTCTGGCAATGGTCCTATTTCTTTTAGACATAAAATATAATATTAGCTAGCTTTGTATTTAATTTAACAATGTAATAGTTAGCTTAATCTTAGTTAGCTTAATCTTAGCTAGCTTGCCAGTGAAGTTTTAAATGGCACAACAATGTAGTTTAATTAATGTTGGCTTTCTTGTTAGGTATTTTAGTTGATAATAATAGTTACTGTAATATTAGCTTGCAAATGTTGCTGCTGGTTTTTAGTTCCAGTCTTTTGGGTCAGCTAGCGTTAGTTAGCTTGCTAGCGAACGTGCCCGTTGGCGACCTTTAATTTCACAGTATAGTAGTTAGCATATTGTTAGCTAGCTTACTAGCGAATTTGTACTGTTCACAGAAAAGTAGTTTACTTTATGATTAATATCTAGCTTGCTGTGTAAGCTAAGTAGGAGGTTTTTATTGTGTAAATAACACTGGTCTTTAAGTTAAGTCCTAAAAAATGTTCTTGTGATCCATTTTTTCTGTGTTTATGAAAACAGTTAGCGGCTAATCCTAATTTCAGACGGGTGCAAACAGATGCTTTCTACACAACATTCCTCTGCAGGAGTTTTATGTAAATAATGACGAGGAACGGCTGAGAAAAGTTGAAGGATATGTCTAATGTTCATGTAGTCAAGAGTAATTTGAGTTTAACGGGAGACCAAAAGCATGTTTGAGGTGCTTCACACAGCTCCTTCTCCCAGCCACTACCTCATTTGTTTAAAATGGATCCTATATATATATATTTTTTTTGTGATTTAATTTTCAGGAATAATTTATAATTCTGAGGTAAATTTTGTGTCTGTGGGTTTATAAAGATTGTGAATCATAACGTTTAGCACTTGTAGAAGTCTCTCTCTAGCTCTTTTGTCTTCTGTCCATCCAATCATGGCTTGCGGTGATGGTTAGCGTTCCATCTGACGCATTAATTAAGACAACCTTCACTATAACAAACAGCGCATCCGTAAGAGATTAGCGGAGGACTTTCTGGTTGGCGGGAAACGCGTCCATGCCTCACCTCACCGCACGCATCTTATGCATTTCTCAGGGAGCTCTGACACACACATACACAGTGCAGGGAATCCAAGCAGATAAAAGAAGAAAGCAAACATGTCTGTTAAACACTGTTCCTGTGTTCATTCAGCCATAATTAGCTTTTTTGTCTTGTTCTTTATCTTGTTCTTCCTCAACAGTGATGCATGCTCTCTCTCTCTCTCTCTCTCTCTCTCTCTCTCTTTTTCTCTCTCTCTCTCTGTACTGCTGCTAAGAGCAGAAACGTTTTTTTCCCTTTATATGCATTCGAAACGATTATTTAAGCGTCTTGTATTTTATTTTTTTCTCCTTTTGATAAAAGACAAAAGACTTCTATTTCTGACATGTTAATTATTTTATTAGAAATTTTTTACCGAAATGATGATTCTCGTGTCATACATCAGTCTGAAGGATTTGTCTCTCTGTGTACATCGATGACCAGTTCTGCATTTTTTTTTTCCTTTTTTAACACTACGTATTATACTTAGATTAATATTAGAAATCTTACAACTAAAATGAAGTCATTTTGTATATATCTCTCTCTAAATATATCTATATATCTATATATCAGCTAAAAGCTCAATATTACATCAGGGTGCCATTTGATTATCCACCAACCTGAGGGTCTAGAGCCAGGTTTTCAATATTCTAGCCCTTATTAGGTATAGCTGAGTGCAAAAGTTTGTGCACACATAGTTTTGGGGTGACAACAAACATACAAACATACAAACAAACAAACAAAAAAAAAACTACTGAAGTTTTGTGTTCTTTAAATGTTGTTTTCCACTGAAATTTCTTGTAAATGCTCAAGACTTTACATCCATATTCATTTATTTATATATTTACTTTAGAAGTAAAGCAGTTTCCACTCACTAAATTCCAGCTTATTATTTGTAGTTATCCGCTATTATTTATTACGACGGCGGAAGTTCAAAGCTGCGTCCCAAAGACCTGCTGCACGCTACGCACTTACACTATGCACTAAACTAATGAATGTTAGACGGGTCGTCTCAATTTTTTAGTAACGTCAAAGTTGGACGTCGAAGATTGGATTATGGGGGTCACGGTGTCTTAGTGGTTATCACATTCGCCTCACACCTCCAGAGTTGGGGGTCCGATTCCCGCCTCCGCCTTGTGTGTGTGGAGTTTGCATGTTCTCCCCGTGCCTCGGGGGTTTCCTCCGGGTACTCCGGTTTCCTCCCCCGGTCCAAAGACATGCATGGTAGTTTGATTGGCATCTCTGGAAAATTGTCCGTAGTGTGTGATTGTGTGAGTGAATGAGAGTGTGTGTGTGCCCTGCGATGGGTTGGCACTCCGTCCAGGGTGTATCCTGCCTCGATGCCCGATGATGCCTGAGATAGGCACAGGCTCCCCGTGACCCGAGGTAGTTCGGATAAGCGGTAGAAAATGAGTGAGTGAGAGTTTGGATTATAATGTCGTTTAGAATATGGTTAATCATGAAAATCATGGGGTTAATTAGAGACATATTAAGACCGCCAGAGTGTCATCAGGTATCTTGAAAATGTTTTCTTATTTATAGTCAGAACCTGGTAGCTCCTTTTCCTCTCCCCTTCATGCAAAGCTTGAAGTGTTTTTTTTATACGGTAGAAACAAAGAAAGTACTTTAGGTTCTTGGGCTGCACGTCTTCTCTTCTTCTTGTTCAGTGTGAACACACAACTCACACACATTATGCTTTACAACGGAGTCAAATAGAGTATAAGAACGCGATTTAGGACGCAGCTAAAATCTTATTTATTCCACACTTCACACTTGGTACTTTTTAATTCTGGTCAGAAGATGTTCAGTTATTTCAAGAACAGCAGCTCAAGTTGTGCAGCTTCAAATAACAGGTTTCTAATAATTTGCTTGTTCTAATGTTACCATTTCCATAGCAACAGCTCGTTCGCTGAGATTTGTACGGCGGACGCTCCACGTAATCTCGGACTACGAAATAACATTTAAAAAGTGTTGATATTCAACAAAGAAGTGCATGTAATCCTTAATATGTTTGTTTTATTGAACATTAATGGAAGGAGTCTCCAGTGTTAGCACTTGGTAACAGTTTGTTTTCATGATGTTAGATATAATTAATAATAAAATAAAATAATAAAATATATTTTCTATTTTATTAAAGAATGTTGTGTTGAACTTTTTAGCCATTTATTGTTATATAAATGGCTAAATAGTTCAACACAACATTCTTTAATAAAATAGAAAATTTTAACAGGTCCAAAGAAAACGTACCTGCTATTATTGGAAATCCAAACATTTCCACGTCACTCGTTCTCTCGTTTTATTCCTCGATTAATATTCGTGAAGACTTTTAAATGAATGCTGAACTCGATGCTTTATTCATGTTAATTAATAATTGTTAAAATAATTTCGGTTAAGAGAAATTTAATGTAGTAGAACAGACTGAAATAAACACGAAATCAAGAAATGAAAATAAATAACAGGAAAGTGTTAAACTATTAAACTTACAGAAATCCAATTTTGAGATACGGTGCAATATTTAAATTCACTTTAAAATAGTGAAACATTTCCCTTTTTTTTAGGATAAATGAAGTGAAATGTAGTGAGGGTGCACAAACTTTTGCACTCAGCTCTATCTTCCCACCGCCATGTTAAGGAAAAGTCTCGGCAAAAGAAAAAGAAAAACAAAAAACCTGCGAATCTTGTGTTCCTGTGAAGTGTCGTTCTGTAGCTATCGTGTGAAGCGTGAACAACAAGGTGACATCCAACACGCCAAATTCATCACCTCAACATTTTTATGGAAGTCCAGTCACGATCTCTCAGACCTTCTCAGAAGGATTAGTTTGGTGCTACATCTTAGAACAGGTGCTCAATATGGTGTTTTAAACAATTCCTCTTTGTATTTTTCCATCATTCAGGTTTGTATTCTAAGAGACAAAGTCGTTTTAAAAAAATAAATAAATCTGAGAAATCACCCTTGGATCGTTTGAACATGTTGAATTTTTTTTTTTATTATTTCTTCTTCTGAATACAGTAAACTGTGTGTAATTATTATATACGTATGTATTCCACATGGATTAAGCTTAAAGACATTTAATTAAATGGTTAATTAAAATTAAGCCAGTATTAGATTTAATCTGTGTCTAAAAGTCCAGTGTGCTTCATTTATTTTAATTTTCACTTAAAACTGAAACTTTTTTGAATTTTTGGATTTTAAATTTTATGCTTCTATAATATGTTATAAATTAAGCCTGAGGGGGGCACGGTGGCTTAGTGGTTAGCATGTTCACCTCACACCTCCAGGGTTGGGGGTTCGATTCCCGCCTCCACCTTGTGTGTGTGGAGTTTGCATGTTCTCCCCGTGCCTCGGGGGTTTCCTCCGGGTACTCCGGTTTCCTCCCCCGGTCCAAAGACATGCATGGTAGGTTGATTGGCATCTCTGGAAAATTGTCCGTAGTGTGTGATTGTGTGAGTGAATGAGAGTGTGTGTGTGTGCCTTGTGATGGGTTGGCACTCCGTCCAGGGTGTATCCTGCCTTGATGCCCGATGACGCCTGAGATAGGCACAGGCTCCCCGTGACCCGAGGTAGTTCGGATAAGCGGTAGAAGATGAATGAATGAATGAAATAAGGTGCAGATCTTTCAAAAGTGTTCAGACTTCCATTTCTTCAAAGCATTTCTCATGGTGTTCCACAGGGAGTCATTCTCTGTCCTGTTCTGTTTTACACGTTCTCACTCGTTCTTCTTTTCACAGTCTACACAACAGACCCACCGAACATGCGCTAAATTCGCATGGCTGCTTTGTCACTTGCTAGTGTGCAGAGAGGTTGGCACTATGTTTTTTCTCTTAACACGTGTCTTTTCTCGGGTGTTTGCTTTGAATCGGAAGAAAACTTTCAACATATACGAGAATGTCTGCCTTGTTTTATAAAACCTACCTGAAACAAAAAATGAAGAAAGAAGCAAAGAAACATTGCACAAAACTGTGCATTTCTAAAAACTGGAACTCTAGTGTCTTCACCTACAGTATTCCTGTATTAGCAATTAGCATCGGTGTAGCTTAAGCTGTTCAAAAAATGAATAATATAAACAAATTCGTTTAAAATTCATTTGAACATAGATAAAAACATTTCACTGTATTTGAAGTTTCTATTGTTATTCTGCTGTTATACAGAACACTTGATAAATCCTGCTGTGTTTCAGTTGTCACAACATTCTATACTGTATATATTCCTTATAGTGATCCTTATCCTCTCTCTCTCTCTCTCTCTCTCTCTCTCTCTCTCTCTCTCTCTCTCTCAGTTTATCTCTACATATATATAAAATGGATTTATGTTTATAGTGATCCTTATCCTATCTATCTATCTATCTATCTATCTATCTATCTATCTATCTATCTATCTATCTATCTATCTGTTCTCTCTCTCTCTCTCTCTCTCTCTCTCTCTCTCTCTCTCTCTCTCTCCATATATATATATAATAATAATAATAGAAATCCTTTTTACATAAAGAATACATTATGTGGTCATTGTATGCTTCTGAAGTACTTATTACTTTTACTATTATACTCCTCCAGCTCCTCTAATGAAATCAGAGAGCCATTAAGTGTGTTAGAGCCATTAGTCTGTAGAGAGAATTACATGTTAATCAGGTGGTAATTAGACCCACAAAGCATTATTACATCACAGCAGCACAATGCACCTATCCATCTACAAAAACATATAAAAGCTTGAATATCAGTTATTCAGATGTGCTGTGTGACACACTGTCTTTTCTTTATCTCAGTACTTTAGAATGAATTCTGGGATGAAAAGATTTCCCATTAATACTGGGATAAAAAAACAGGCTTTTTGACTACCGTGGTGGATTTTCTGAAAAAATACCTTATATTTTGTCTGAAACTTAAAACCTTAACACATCATATTATTAAAATCGTTTATTAACTTATAAACTGCAATGAAAGAAAAAAAAACAACAACATTGTCTTTAAATCATTCAGTTTTTCTCTCACTCACTCATCTTCTACCGCTTATCCGAACTACCTCGGGTCACGGGGAGCCTGTGCCTATCTCAGGCGTCATCGGGCATCAAGGCAGGATACACCATGGACGGAGTGCCACCCATCACAGGGCACACACACACACACACTCATTCACTCACGCAATCACACACTACGGACAATTTTCCAGAGATGCCAATCAACCTACCATGCATGTCTTTGGACCGGGGGAGGAAACCGGAGTACCCGGAGGAAACCCCCGAAGCACGGGGAGAACATGCAAACTCCACACACACAAGGTGGAGGCGGGAATCGAACCCCAACCCTGGCGGTGTGAGGCGAACGTGCTAACCACTAAGCCACCGTGCCCCCCCCATTCAGTTTTTATTATATATATTTTCTTTACAGATTTAATCTAAAACATTATTATTATTATTATTATTATTATTATTATTATTATTATTATTATTATTTTACTTCCTGCTCGACATGCCAAATGCTACTATTGCTTATTTACTGTCAGTATTTTTCGCAGTAGATTTTAGCTGTATCTCAAGTCCACCCCCGGGTAAAAGTGTTTATATCCTGTAATTACCAAACTGACACGTTTTTACATTTGACTCTAATTTAGATATTCTACAGTATACCGAGGGGCTGTTTCTATAGCAACAGTGACTGCTTGCGGTAGAGGTCGCTCTTATCCCACTGATCCCACTGATAAATAAAACACGCTTTGTTTTAGCATCAGGGACTGAAATAAAGAGGTGAAAAGATTAAAATCATTTAAATGTAGATCCAGAAGTGTTATTTTGTTTGCCATCTTTGGTGAAAGAATTTTAAGTAGAATCCACAATGATCTATCTATCTATCTATCTATCTATCTATCTATCTATCTATCTATCTATCTATCTATCTATCTATCTTTATTATTATTATTATTATTAATATTATTATTATTATTATTATTTCCTAGCGTCATTATAAGGTCCGTAAAGCGTAATGAATTGTTTGAAGGGAAGGTGGCAGTCTTGTCACTTATTCTTACAGTTGGCCGTGGTGTCTTTTGTTCCAGAGAGAGAGAGAGAGGGAGAGAGAGAGAGAGAGAGAGAGAGAGAGAGAGAGAGAGAGAGTGTGTGTGTGTGTGTGTGTGAGAGAGAGAGAGAGAGAGAGAGAGAGAGAGAGAGAGAGAGAGAGAGAGAGAGTGTGTGTGTGTGTGTGTGTGTGAGAGAGAGAGAGAGAGAGAGAGAGAGAGAGAGAGAGAGAGAGAGACACACAGACACACACACACACAGAGAGAGAGAGAGAGAGAGAGAGAGAGAGAGAGAGAGAGAGAGAGACACAGAGACAGAGAGAGAGAGAGAGAGAGAGAGAGAGAGAGAGAGAGAGAGAGAGAGAGAAAGAGAGAGACACACACACACAGAGACAGGGAGAGAGATAGAGAGCGAGAGAGCGAGAGAGAGAGAGAGAGAAAGAGAGAGAGATTACACCGCCAGTCACGGTGAGTGCTGTGTGCGCGTTAGGAGGCGGCGGAGCGCGGTGCTTTAACGGAGCGCTTCAGTGATAGACAGAGAGACGGATAGAGAGACGGACAGAGAGACAGAGAGACGGACAGAGAGACAGAGAGACGGACAGAGAGACAGAGAGATAACGGGAAGAAGGAAAGGAAAGATTCCTGGTGGATGTGTAAAATGGCGCGACGGCGCGCGGCTCCCGGGGATCAGCGCTTGTCGTAGGTCGTAGGAGGAAACCGCTTTCTCTTCTTTTCTCATCCCTTTTTCTCTCTCCTCCTCTATCCGGTGCGGCTTTGTTTTTATCCCCGCACACGTTTGGGAAAGTGATGAACATGGCGACTGGAAGGCGCCTCCTGGCTGCTGCGCGTCTGCTTGGCATCTGGCTCTCCGCTTTTGTGGGTAAGTGTTTCCTCACATCATTCTAACAGCTGTGCTGCAGCGAACAGAACCGAGCCGGAACAGAACCGAACCGATACAGAACCGAGCCGGCACATATCCGAACCGGTACAGAACCGAGCCGGAACAGAACCGAACCGGTACAGAACTGAGCAGGCACAGAACCGAGCCGGTACAGAACCGAGCCGGTACAGAACCGAGCGCACTGTGAGTGGATCCCAGCCTATTTCACCCCTGTGTAATGATTATTTGGGACGCGGCCCCGGCTGTCCATCCGGAGTGACCATGAACTTGGTCGTGGCTTTAATCCCGTTTCTGTTGATTTCGGTTGTTCTTTGGTGTCTTATTTCTCTTTAAAGCCGGTTGTGGTTGTATAAGAAGAATGGAGTGTTAGAGCTGGCAGAAGTAATATATAAGCTGCAGGATATCACACACGATCTTAATTAATTCATTAATTAAATTAATTAAAACACACGAGGGTTAAATGTGAAGCGTCTAAAAACACAAATGATTATTTGCATGTGAAGTTCATTATATTGTCATCACTTTGTGATTGTCTTGCTGTCATATGAATGAATTTATTAATTAATTAATGTATTTATTTATTTAGCTCAAATTTATTATCCAATATATGAATACATTACAGAAGCACGAGCAGCTGCTGGCTTTTATTTGCATCAGTTTTGTTCAAGAACACAATAAGAAATGTTTGTTTTTCATTGCTCATGTGCATGTTGCTCATTTACATATCGCTCATTTGCATATGGATAGTTTGCATATGTCTCATTTGCATACTACAAACGACATATTGCGCATCCTTACATTCTTAAACTAAAAGGTTACGTCTTGAAATCCTACCTTTAATTTGTCACAGTTCTGTGTAGAACCCTTCATCATTTTTTTCTCAGTAGGTCGAGGGTTCTCCATCCTTCCATCCGTCCGTCCATTCGTCCGTCCATCCATCCATCCATTCATTCATCCATCCATCTATCTATCCATCTATCCATCCATCCATAATATCTATCTATCTATCTATCTATCTATCTATCTATCTATCTATCTATCTATCTATCTATCTATCTATCTATCTATCTATCTATCCATAATATCTATCTATCTATCTATCTATCTATCTATCTATCTATCTATCTATCTATCTATCTATCTATCTACATATAAAAGGTTCCTCCCAAAGGGACAAACAGTAAATTGGAAAAAGAAACATTCAATCTTAATCTTAAACATTCTTCTTAGCAAACCTTTTTAGACAATAAAGTTCCCTTATTGGAAACCTTAATGGTTCTATGAAGAAGTTTTAGAAAAGGTTTGCTATTCAGTGAGGGTTCCAAAGTAGAACCGTTTTAAGAATATAAGAACAATCGAAGACGCAAAAATGCTTTTTGGAAGAACCTTTGAAAAAAACGTATTTACTTTTTTCACTGTGTCACTGGGGGAACCTTTAATGGGTCCCTTGTCAGAAAGGGTTCCAGGGAGAAATCAAGTCCTTCAAAGACTTTTGTGGATGTTTAGGGAAAAAAGAAAGAAAGAAAGAAAGAAAGAGAATAATTCATGGACTGTATCTCTAAGATAAGAACCCTTAACCTTAAACATCTTCAAAATACCTTTTGAAGAACCCTCTGAGAACTTTTTCTTCAATCAACCTTGTGTTTTTTCTCTTTGGAGGAACCAGTAAGGCTCCATAGCAGTACAGTGCTGTGATAAAGTATTTGCCCCCTTTCCTGATTCCCACTATTATTTATCATATTTATCTACTATCTATCATTATTACTTTACTGAAAATCTCTCACTCTCTCAAATATGTAAAAAAAATAAATAAATAAAAGAAAAGAAATAAATGGGGGCAAATACTTTTTCACAACACTGTATGAAGCCGGCATGATGCAAACACGTCTAGCAGCAGGGTTGTGTAAGGTCGCATCACTCCTGAATGCGTCAGCGCTTTATTAAAGCAAGCGTATCGAGTTTATTGTAATACGGCTGCCGTGTTGTGGTGTTTATTACACTGTGCACATGAAATGAGCTTCCCTTGCTTTGTAAAACTGCAGCGTGTTTATGTTTTTCCCCTGGTGTCTTTATTGAGACTCTTTTCTCTTGTTCGGTGTGGATTTACACTGAAGGACGTGCTTCCACCTATATTATTAACCGAAGAAGATTTACAGCCATGTCTGAAAGGCTCTATTTACAGATTTAAAGCCATGTGGCGGTTGAACGTGCACAGAACTGTGAAACTTAACATTTACACTGAAGACTTAAAACTAAAGTTAAAACCACGTGACCTATGAAGTAAATATTAAAACGTGAAAAAGAATGTATTGAATGAAAAATGAAGCCGGGAAAATATTTATAAATTTTTTAAATACGGAAAAATAAACTAATCCTTTCAGGAAATAAATCAGCTGAAAATTTGTGAATTATCTAAAAATCATGTTTGTCGAATCAAGCGATAGAAGGTGAAAATGAACCTTCACAATTTAGGGTAAGAAAATACACCAAGAAAACAAACAAACTGCTGAACATAATTCATTCATTCATTCATTCATTTTCTACCGCTTATACAAACTACCTCGGGTCACGGGGAGCCTGTGCCTATCTCAGGCGTCATCGGGCATCAAGGCAGGATACACCCTGGACGGAGTGCCAACCCATCGCAGGGCACACACACACACTCTCATTCACTCACGCAATCACACACTACGGACAATTTTCCAGAGATGCCAATCAACCTACCATGCATGTCTTTGGACCGGGGGAGGAAACCGGAGTACCCGGAGGAAACCCCCGAGGCACGGGGAGAACATGCAAACTCCACACACACAAGGTGGTGGCGGGAATCGAACCCCCAACCCTGGAGGTGTGAGGCGAACGTGATAACTACTAAGCCACCGTGCCCCCACTAAATAATTCAATTAATTATTATATAAAAGAAAAACATGACAATGAAGTCATTAGTACGATTATCATGATATAATAACAAAAACATTTGCTGAAAATAACTGAAATGTGTAGGTCATGTTAAAAATGAATCAAGTAAAAAAAAAATCACATTAAAACAACCGAATCGTGTTAAAATCAGACGTGAAAATAAATAAATCAAATAAAAATCAAGTGAAAATAAATGAATCGTGTTAAATTAATGTGTTAATTTGATAAATGAATCAAGAAAGAAAATCACATCGAAAGAAATTAATCATGTCAGTAAAAAGAGTAAAAAAAAAAAATTAATAATCTAATAATAATAATCTAATTGAATTAAATCTAACGGAAAAAAGGAATTACATAAACATCACATGAAATAAATGAATATTGTAAAATAAATAAATAAATAAATAAATAAATATATCTGTGGGGAAAAAAACCACACACATGACTTCACGTGAACCAGACGTGATTTCTGACACGTGACGCTATTGTGATTTCTTTTCTGTAAAAGAAAGAGAAGGCGTGGTTCCTTCACCAGTGACAGTGATGAAGTAGAGCTTCACACACACACACGCACACACACACACACACACACACACACACGTACACACACACAGACCCTGTCCTTAAGCAGTCTTTAGCGTGCGGCTGCTTCCTGTGTGGAAATGTTTCTCCTGTCCTTCAGCATGTCGAGCAGATTGCAGTTATTATCTATCCACATGCTCTGATTGAGCGCACTGCATTGTTGTGAATGTCGGCGAGGAAAACGACACATGGAGAACCCTCTCAGCCTGCTGCGACATCACAGGAAACATCATGTGGAAACATTACACATCAATACCGCGCCTCCGTCCTCCGCCTTTTATTCAGCTTGATTGACAGCTCACGTCTCGCTCACCCTCATGCACCGTGAGATATTCTTACGCTGCTTCATTAAGCACTCTTTATTTAAAAAACTAGAACCTTTAGAGGTTCTTCGGTTCTTCTGTTTAGACAGAGAAGGTCCCGTGTAGCAGTAAAAGTGTAACTTTTAAAGAACGTCTAAAGAACCCTGAGAAAGAAATATATCACAAACTCCACAATATCTTCTTCTTGATATCCAGAGCTAAACCAGACTAACATTCACTTAGTTCTTGGGTTCTTTGAAGGTTTTTTAAGGGTTCATCCTTGAAACCTAGCTGATAGGGATATTCTACTCGGAACCTAACCTTAGGACGACTAAGAACACTTAATTATTTACTTGAAGAACCAGACAAGAACCGTAAAGCTCTCAAGATCTCACAACCTCCAAATTATTGATCATGAATCATGATCTTCTACTTGATACCTTGAACCTGACAGATTCTACTGTACGTAACCTTTAATTGGCTCTTGGCTTCTCCAGAGGTTCTTTAGAGGTTCATTGGTCTATTAAAGGTTCTTAGTAAGCGTAAATGATTCTTCTTGGGAAATCATTTGCTGTAGGGTTTCATCTAGAACCTTTAAGAAGGCCAAAACACCTTAATTATCTGATGAAGTATTAAAAAAACATTGAGGAACTCATGTGCAGGGACAATTTAGACACACAACAGGTTCTAGGTCTCAAAAAGCAAATAAATAAATTAAAATGTAAAATAAATTAATTAAAATGTAAAATAAATTAAAATGTAAAATAAATAAATTAAAATGTAAAATAAATAAATAAAAATGTAAAATAAATAAAAATGTAAAATAAATAAATTAAAATGTAAAATAAATAAATTAAAATGTAAAATAAATAAAAATGTAAAATAAATAAATTAAAATGTAAAATAAATCAATTAAAATGTAAAATAAATCAATTAAAATGTAAAATAAATCAATTAAAATGTAAAATAAATAAAAATGTAAAATAAATAAATTAAAATGTAAAATAAATCAATTAAAATGGAAACATGGGGAAAAAAACGTTATACTTTATACAAAAAAAGTATATTTTAAATAAATAAAAAAAACATTATTAATTGGTAATTTTTGTTTATTTTTTCACTCCTT
>NC_083482.1:15552904-15570404 GCF_030014155.1 Tachysurus vachellii | reverse complement strand
GAAGAACAATACGATTGCAGATAAACAAACAAGCAAAAATGACACACAAGCATAATCATGTAAAGGACAAAGACATATATTAGTTCTGTGTAACAAAGCAAAACCAACGTTACTCACCTATCGAGAAGGAAAAAAGCGCCTCGGCGTCTTAAGTAAAGTTGGTCACATATTCACAGATTGGAGTTTCCCGAGTCAATAACTCCTGAGCTAAACACTGTTACTACACAAAACACGGTTGTAGCTGCGTCTCTACATTACTACGATAGAAAAGAGGTGTTATTTGTGTAGTAACAGCGTTTAGCTCAGGAGTTATTGACTCAGGAAACTCCAATCTGTGAATATGTGACCAACTTCCTGCTCCTTCAGTTCTCTCCAGCGCTGGAAAGCTGATCCTATATTAACACGTCCTACTTCTTACCTTATCGTAAGTCTTTCTTCTCTTTCTTTCTTTGTTTTTATCCTCCATGTCAATGTTAAAACCGCTTTCTGCTAATGTCACACACGCGCACTGAACAATCTCTCCGCCCACATAGACAAGACACGCCCCTTTCTGCTCATTGGCTACACGTTAGTTTTGTATTTGTTTAGTATTCGTCCCGACTCAGTTTTCTGAAGCATTTCTCAAAAATCAGAGACTTTAATCTACAAATATTAGAGATTCTAAAAGAAAGAGCTTCTCTTATCTTTCGGTTCTCGACACAAAGCGCTACGTGTAACAGGATCCCAACACACTCGTCAAACTGAGAGCGCCTTGCTCTACCTTCCTCACAATGAAGCACGGTGGTGGCGGCATGGTGTTGAGATTTACCTCTGGTCTGATTAAATACTGTTCTAACTCCTTCACTGATGTCATCGGGCTGCGATGTGGATTAAAAAGAGCAAAAACTAACAGAACAATGAAGAAGTTTATTTTCAGTTTATTTTAATGCATTTCTATAAATCTCATCACACCCTTCTGCTTTACAGACTCACGTATAACTGAATTATTACTCGTGAAATACTTGAAATACCACAACAAAGAAAAGCTTTGCTCAAGAAGCGTGGTGCTTTTAAGTAGATGCTCTTCAGAGGAATCTGTAGATCAGGAAATCAGATATTCTCTCCTTTCAAGTTGAAGTTCAAAGGTCATGGTGTCTCCTTTCACTTCCATGTCCTCTGTGAATTACGGTCAGGTTTAAGGTTTCCAGTTTGGCGGCCATCTTGGGACCTTTTGACCCCAGACCCAAGGCTGAAGGCTGGAGCATAAAGAGTGGGGTTGGAGGTAATGAAGTGTCTGACAGACACGTGAGGAGTGGCGGCGTTTTTGTGTGTAGTTTAGATGCTGACATGGGATTTGGGGAAAATTAATAACGAGCTGGAAAAACCTACAGCAAGATCCTGAAGTGCTCGAACCTTTTTGAACCACCTTCGAACAACGACTATTTTACATCTAGAAACTATGTTCAGACGACGTGAGACAACTCCAACGTTCCCTAAGAATCCAAACAGCTTTAAGAATTCTTCTGATAGAGATATCCAGATATTATCTTTAAATATTGATAAAAGTTCTCCAAAGTTCTTAAATAACCACAAGGTTAAGAGTCACCTACAAGCTGTGAAGATCTGGAAGCTTTCAGGACAATTGGTGCTCTGCTGTAGTTCTCCATAAAGGTTCGAATAATCCGTTCTTAGCTTTTTTTGCGACTGTAATAACTGGGATAAAAAAAAGCTAAACTACTCACATTACTGAAATATCAACAATTTGTTGGGAAATTCTATTTATTATAATGAAAAAAAGTATATTTCCAAAAATATTTACTTAAAACTAGATTTGTAAAGTTTGTTACGACAAACATTGATGTTGGCTTTGACAAAGCAAGTATTCGCAAAGGCTGGTTTTTTTTGGAGGCGAGTGGACATAAGGATCAGTGTTACGTTTGGAGACGAGGACAGAAAGCTAGGGTGCCAAAACATTTGGAGGCAAGTGGAGATGAGCATGTGACATCATCCGAATACCTGTGAGGAAGTTCCCCTCATTGTTCTGAGTGTTTTGATATGTTACATGTACATGTTGTAAAAAGTTTTTCGATTTTGCATATTTTGGGGGCGGGGCTGCGGGACAACCGAAAGGCCAGTTGGTACACTGATTTAGAACTTTGTTCAGAGTATCACCCTAAAGGAGCTGGTCGAGTTTGGTGTAGATAGTTTGAAAGCTTGCCGAGTTATAAACCTCCAAACTTTATAATGGGAGTCTATGGGAAAAAAGGCCATTTGAGACCCGGTACCGGAAGTAGCGGTACTCGGATCACTTAGAAAAGTAACAGCAACAAACTTCAGAGCAGGGTCTACAACATATCCGAATTTGGTGCAAGTGGCTCGAAAGCTCTAGGAGGAGTCACTCTTGATAAATTTTTGTCTAAGCTTAAATAGGAAAACAGAATGTTGGCTTCTACAAAGCGACATAATGATGGCCAAATAACAGTACTTTTAATTTGTAATATTCATTTATTTATTTATTTATTATTATTATTTTTTTTGCTGAAGTGAATAAATATTTGAAAATGTTTGATTAATTATGACTTTTAAATCAAAGAAACTATTTACAAAAATCTTCAGTTAAAATAATGGTTAAATAACATTCATTCATTCATTCATTCATTCATCTTCTACCGCTTATCCGAACTACCTCGGGTCACGGGGAGCCTGTGCCTATCTCAGGCGTCATCGGGCATCAAGGCAGGATACACCCTGGACGGAGTGCCAACCCATCACAGGGCACACACACACACACACACACACACTCTAATTATGTTGGCTTTGTAGAATTCTGTTTTCCTATTTAAGCTTAGACCAAAATTTATCAAGAGTAACTCCTCATAGGGCTTTCGAGCCACATGCACCAAATTTGGATATGTTGTAGACCCTGGTCTGAAGTTTGTTGCTATTACTTTTTTAAGTGATCCGAGTACCGGTACTTCCGGTACCGGGTCTCAAATTGGCCTTTTTTCCCCATAGACTCCCATTCTAAAATTGGAGGTTTATAACTCGGCAAGCTTTTGAGCTAGCTACACCAAACTCGGCCAGCTCCTTTAGGGTGATACTGTGAACAAAGGTTTAAATTGGCGTACCGACTGGCCTTTCGGTTGTGCCGCAGCCCCAATATATGCAAAATCAAAAAACTTTTTACAACATGGACATGTGACATATCAAAACACTCAGAACAATGAGGGGAACTCCCTCACAGGTATTCTGATGACGTCACGTGACAAAAAGTAACACTGACCCTTATGTCCACTGGCCTCCAAAACGCACCGCCCTTTGCGAATACTTGCATTGTCAAAGCCAACATCAAAGTTTGTCGCGACAAACTTTACAAATCTAGTTCACTCATGCACTCACACACTACAGACAATTTTTCAGAGATGCCAATCAACCTACCATGCATGTCTTTGGACCGGGGGAGGAAACCGGAGTGCCCGGAGGAAACCCCCGAGGCACGGGGAGAACATGCAAACTCCACACACACAAGGCGGAGGCGGGAATCGAACCCACAACGCTGGAGGTGTGAGGCGAACGTGCCAACCACTAAGCCACCGTGCCCCCCCCTGCTAAATAACAGTGATTTTAAAATATAAATATTATAATATTTATTTATTTTTTATTTTCGACTTAATAACAAAATGAACTATCTACAAAAATAAATTGTTGAAACATTAAAAAAAACGTATAGAAACGTATAGAAATGAAGTTCGAAAAAGTTCGAAAAATCTTACTGAAATAAACAGAATTCTAATAGAAATGTTCATAAAATACATAATAAAAATAAAATTCTGATTTCAGTATGCAACAAAATAAAAATTGTTATAATAATTTTAGCAGCTGAAATGTACAAACTGTCATTAATATTTGCCCCTGGTGCTGTTCTGTGATATTCAGCCCTTGAAGTGCTCCGTAAAACTTTTACATAATCTGTCCTTTGCTATTTGGGACTGGAACAAAAGCCTGTATAGAAGCTGTGATCTTGTCACTTATGGCTTGTAAAGAGAGGACAAATTGTCTCCTCCGTCTTCATCTCTTTCTATCTGCAATCAATGAGTCTTTAGTAGCGCCTCCAGGTGCTCGGGACAAGTCACGGTTTTGATCTGCTGATCATTAGGCTTTGTGAGGCTCTTGTAGCTCCTGCTCTGGATATTGTTAGAACACGAAGCAAAAATCCATATTTCGGATTTAAGACGGCGGAGGCAGAAAACGTGGCCCTTTTCATCGTCTCTCTTCCTTTTGTTTCTTTTGTCTGCCTGTTTTTCTGTCTCTCTGTACGAGCGTGTAGCCGCAGTTCATTATAGGAGGCCAATGAGGCAACATGACACCACAGGAAAAGGGTCATTTCCATGCCGTTGGAGTGGAAAAGAGGAGCGACGAGAGTAAATGAGAGAAAACCGAGAAAGAAAGAACGAAAGAAAAAAGAAAGAAAGAAAGAAAGAAAAAAAAACTCGCTTTTCAGTTTCCAGCATTCTAAAGTTTCTTAACATTATTAAGAAACATATTATAACATACAAGAAACTACCAACCGTAGGCAGCAGGTTAGTGTTAATGGAAAACTCTCTGAAGTTAGAACTCTGAGTACTGGAGCCCCTCAGGGTTGTGTTAGTTCATCAGTGTTGTTCACTCCGTATACAGATGAGTGCAGAAGGTGCTACCCCAATAATTATATTATTAAATTCTCAGATGATACTGCAATCTTGGGGTTATTAAAAAAGGATGGAGACCTGTCTGAATATTTTTCAGAGATTAGAGGTTTTGAGAACTGGTGTGATGATAACCACCTAGTTTTAAATGTAGGAAAGACAAAAGAAATGGTGTTTGATCCTAGAGGAGTGGGTGATCACAGGCCACTGGAGCATCCACAATCAAAATGTAGTACAGGTCTCATCATACAAATACCTTGGTGTCTTTTTTGATGACTCACTAACATGGCAGATACATGTGGATAATCTTTGTAGTAAGATTCAACAAAGATTGCATTTTTTACGTCTTCTGAGAGTCCATGGGGTTGACCAAAAAATTATGGTAATCGTTTACCAGGCAGTAATTGAGAGTTTAATCAGATACTGTATCACAGTATGGTTTGGGAATCTATCTGTGAAGTCGAGATCAAAGATGATACGAATGATACACACTGCTTGGAAAATTATAGGAGTGAAAGAATTGACACCATTGCAAACTATGTACGAACATGCCACTGTAAGACATGCTGAGAGGATTGTCTGTGATTTTTCCCATGTTTTGAATACGGAGTATGAGTTGTTGCCTTCTGGCAGGAGGTTCAGAGTTCCTCGCTGCTGATTAAATAGATTTAAAAACTCTTTTATCCTAGTGTCGGTAAAGTTGTTAAATAGGGGAAGGACATAGTTGCTATTTTATGTATTCAATATCTTGTATATCTGGTACATTAGTCACTTATGTTACAGCAGCTATAAACATTCCCTCCCTCAGCAGCTTCTATCTGTTTCTTTCTCCTGAAGTGAAAATGCAGCTTGTGTTGAAAAAAAAATCCACCGTTTCAAAGCGCTGACACTGAAGACTCCTTCCAAAAATGTTAAACACGGAACCACACTCTTAACCCCTGTATGATGTTCGGGTCTGTGGGACCCGTATTCATAAACATCAGTAGTTTTGAAAAACTTTGCTCCCTTGTAAATTTGTTGATTTTTTTTTTCCACTCATAACTTGATTAAATTAGATTTTCTTTTTTTTATTACATTTTGTTAAAAAACAACAAAAAAACGAAGTAGCACTTTAATTAAAAAATGTGATGTAATAAAGGTAAAGGGCAAATATTAACCATATACTGTATCGTCGCTGTCGAGCGGAAACCTCGTATGTCCAAATTTGGTCAATTTCATATTTTTTCACATATCGATGCTATTGGTCAGTCCCCACGTGGGTCTGTTATTTTTACAAGTTATTAACCAATCTAAAGTCTTGAAAATAGCTTGAGCACAAATCTCATAACTCCATTGGACACTTCAACTGTCTGAGAAATCTCGTGACTCCACCTCTTCTTCACTCCGCGGGAGAGCTTCGCGACATATTTCTCCTCAAGATTAAGAGTCGCAACGAATCAACACGTCTTCTGAGGTAAATGTCGACGTCTGTCCGTACCGTTCTCATCGATGACAGCATAATCTCGTATCTCCCTGCTCCCAAGTCGTGACTTTGGGAAAATGTTGTGTTAATGTTGGTACACAACAGTATGATAGCAATATAAGGTATAATAACAACTTTAACGATACAGTGTTTAATAACTCAAAAAAATACGGCATTTTTTTAATTTCCTGAAAAATAATGGTTTTGGAGATACGAGGATTTCGCCCGACAGCGACGATATGCTGTTTATATTGCTTGTAATTGGGATGAAGTAAACATCTGTAGAGTATTTTAACATCAAATTTTTGATTGTGTTGAATTAAAAACCCAAAAATGCAGCGGGTCCAACAGACCCACGAACGCTGGCTGAGTAACATTCATTCATTCATTAATTTCCTACCGCTTATCTGAACTACCTCGGGTCACGAGGAGCCTGTGCCTATCTCAGGCGTCATCGGGCATCAAGGCAGGATACACCCTGGACGGAGTGCCAACCCATCACAGGGCACACACACACACTCTCATTCACTCACGCAATCACACACTACGGACAATTTTCCAGAGATGCCAATCAACCTACCATGCATGTCTTTGGACCGGGGGAGGAAACCAGAGTACCCGGAGGAAACCCCCGAGGCACGGGGAAAACATGCAAACTCCACACACACAAGGCGGACGCGGGAATCGAACCCCCAACCCTGGAGGTGTGAGGCGAACGTGCTAACCACTAAGCCACCGTGACCCCCGGCTGAGTAACAAAAATACGAAAATCATACAAGAGTTAAATAACAACATAAGACCTTTTTACAGTCTGTTAACCCTAGTTGTTGCTATAGAAACCATAAAGCTCAAAAGTGATATAACGATTGCAGTCAGAGCCGCTGTGAGAGAAAACAGCTTTTGGACCAATCAGAATCTAGAATTCATCAGCGCTCTGGTTCTCTTTCGCTAAAGTTCCTGACTGGAACTGGACTAA
This sequence comes from Tachysurus vachellii, assembly GCF_030014155.1. Lineage (NCBI taxonomy): Eukaryota > Metazoa > Chordata > Actinopteri > Siluriformes > Bagridae > Tachysurus > Tachysurus vachellii. Next base: position 15,563,302 of record NC_083482.1, on the reverse strand, counting down.
AGCGGACAATAAGAGAATGATGTATTTTTGACACCAGTTCCTGTGCAGAGTGCCAGGCATGCTGCCAGCCACATGGGCCTCCAGTCTTCCTCTAATGGTTCACCACCAGCCGGCTGTGTTTAGCATTTAAGAGGCCTTCCTCTTTTCCCCCTCCGTCTCTTTCAGCTTTTCAGGAGCACTCACAGCCCACCGGACGCCTTTTCTCCTGCTCGGAGTGAAGCGACACAGATCAGCTCCTTGGCCTCCTGCTAGATCAAAGCGCCTCCTTTCTCTGTCTCTGTTCGCTTCTGTCTTTCTTCTTTTTTTTTTTTTCCTTCAGGAGCTCTTGCTCAATTTGTACTTCCTAGTCATTTGGGCCATTACACAAGGCCCGAAACACCCCTGAGAAAAAGCTGTAAAGCAAGTCGTGATTAGTGAGGGCTCTTCACAGTCTCGCTCAGATAAAGACGGACCCCTGCATCGCCCCCTCCTTCCCCACCCACTTTTGTGCCTGCTTTCCTCCATAAATCCGCCTTTTCCTTGTCCTCCATTTCTGACGGTGATCTGTTGGGCGCTGCTTGAAGGTCCGCTCCCCCTGTGGGCTCTCTCAATCGTCTGGCCCTCTCAGGAAACACTTATCTTTGTAAAAGTTACTTCTTTGATGGATTTTCCCTTCTTCTTTCTCTCGTTACACTTCCCTCGGCGATTCGCTCACGCTCTCTCTCTCTCTCTCCTTTTCTTCTCCATTCTAGCTTTGCTCAAGGTTCCTCATTAGCTTGTTCTCAGGAAGCTTTTCATCATCTCACTGCAGCATGTGGACGGAACGGCGGGCCGAGCCGCGCTAATCGACACCTCCTACCATTTTATAAGTAATCTTATCACCAAGCAAATCGTCAAAGAGCCGGTTAGCGACCGATTAGCTTTCAGGGGTCGAAGAGCGGATAAGATTCTGTTCAGGATTGAAGATTGAATTGAAAAACTTTTAAGATTCGTTAGGGTTGAATTTATGTTTTCTCCTGATCAAGTAGAAAAAAAAAAATCACAACACAGAAGCTCAAACTCTTCTGATATCTCAAAACAGTCTCCAAAAGAAGAGACACAGGGTTCCAGGAATCTTTAAGAACGATTGGAAATATTTCAATATTTAAATCTTTTTCTTTTAGCTACTGAAGAGCCCCAAAAAGCCATGGAATAAACCGGTCTATGATTTTTCATAATAAAAGTTTTTTTTTAAACTTGTGCACTTTTAAAATAAAAAATAAAAAATAAAGATCTATATTTAAAGACTATTTTTAAATGTCCTGAATGCTAGGAATAAAAATAATTACCTAATATATTTGCTTATATTGACATAATATATTTTATTTAAGAAATACAGTTTAAAAAGTTTAAAAACAAAGTAAATAAATTAATTTAAAAAAACATTATTATAACGTTGGAAAAAAAATATTTATAGAAAATTCTTTGTTTAAAAATGTCAATAATTATGATATTTAATTTTTTTTTACAAAATATAAATTATTTTATAGTTTTGAATATCTTGGTTTTCTGAAAATTTTGTTGCTTATTTCAGGAAAATCATTTTATCGATTTCCAAAGAGCCTTAATGTGACAATACATTCATTCATTAATTTTCTACCACTTATCCGAACTATCTCGGGTCACGGGCATCTCAGGCGTGAACTATCTCAGGCGTCATCGGGCATCAAGGCAGGATACACCCTGGACAGAGTGCCAACCCATCACAGGGCACACACACACTCTCTCATTCACTCACGTAATCACACACTACGGACAATTTTCCAGAGATGCCAATCAACCTACCATGCATGTCTTTGGACCGGGGAGGAAACCGGAGTACCCGGAGGAAACCCCTGAGGCACGGGGAGAACATGCAAACTCCACACACACAAGGTGGAGGCGGGAATCGGACCCCCAACCCTGGAGGTGTGAGGCGAACGTGCTAACCACTAAGCCACCGTGTCCCCCCTGTGACAATACAGTTTTATTTATTTGTATCACACTTTTAACAAGTCACAATGTCTTAAAGCAGCTTTACAGAAATATAGAAACCGAATAAAATTAAAATTAATTTACTATTTTTTTTTTCTAAAATTTGTCCCAAATGGTCAACCCTGAGGTGACGATGATGAGGAAAATCTCCCTGAGATGATATGAGGAAGAAACCTTGAGAGGAACCCGATTCAGAAGTGAACCTCATCCTCATTTGGGTGACACAGAACAGGACATAATGTTAATGTAAATAATGTCCTTTTTACATCAGTTTATAGTCCAGTGGAATTAAGCAACCAAGAGCTCCTGAGGAACTAACAGGTCAGAGTCATTACTGTGTTCGTTACAGACTTAACACTTATTCCTTCCTGCCGAAGTCTTCAAACGTTCACCGTTGAAGATCCGAAAGCACCGAAACCGGAATTGTCTTTTTTCACTGAAATGTCTTTTAACCGAAAAGTCCACTGTGTCGGTGATTATAAAAGTGTTTGTTAGTATCTTGGAGCCGTGTTCACGAGTTTTTAAGGAGATTTCATCATCATCATATGTGTCTCTCGTTCTTCTCCATCTTCACATAAGTGCTGGTCGATTCTTCCAGCTCGGTGCGATCATCTAGCGTTGGAGACACGACAGTTTATATACGTGATGTAGTCAGGGGACGAGCTGAGCACAGAAACGGGGTCAGACTTGTTATTACTGCGTGATATCAAAGTGAGAAATCATTTCGCCGTCAAGAAAAATAGACCAGACGCCAATTTGCAAAACAGAGTCTCATGGGGCGAGATGAAAGGATCAGACTGGACTGAAATGAAGGTGAGAGAGATGAAGAGAGAGAAGAACAGACAGCTGAAATTACAGTCTGCCTGCAGCAGGATCCTCTTTTCTGTGAAAAAAGTTTTTTTTTGTTTTTAGTGCAAATAAAATGTACAAATAAACAGATTTACAGATAAATGTAGCAGATAGATAGATAGATAGATAGATAGATAGATAGATAGATAGATAGATAGATAGATAGATAGATTTATGCATAGATAGATAGATAGATAGATAGATAGATAGATAGATAGATAGATAGATAGATAGATAGATAGATAGATAGATTTATGCATATATAGATAGATAGATAGATAGATAGATAGATAGATAGATAGATAGATAGATAGATAGATAGATAGATTTATGCATAGATAGATAGATAGATAGATAGATAGATAGATAGATAGATAGATAGATAGATGGATGGATAGATTTATGCATAGATAGATAGATAGATAGATAGATAGATAGATAGATAGATAGATTGATAGATAGATAGATGGATGGATGGATAGATTTATGCATATATAGATAGATAGATAGATAGATAGATAGATAGATAGATAGATAGATAGATAGATAGATAGATACTTTATTGATCCCAGTGGAAATTCAAGCATCCAGTAGTAACATACAGAGAAATAAGATTACAGATTATGAGATTTTATTTATTTATTTTCTAAGAAACATATTTTTTGGGGAAAAACAACAATAAAAACCCAAATTATTTGAAATATTTTTAAATGTGGACCCTGGATTTTTGTATTTAACCCTTTTTATGGTGATAATAATATTAATAATTATAATAACACGTTCTTCAATAATAGTTTCTATAGTAACAGTTTCTATAGTAACTGCTTGTTCACGTGACCTGGGGATTTTGGCTGTACGTCGTCTTACCTCTTACAAAACATGTAACATTCACGGAAGGAGTCTCCAGTGTCAGTGCTTCATAAATATGTAGTCATAAGAAATCCATCTGTAAGTCTTCAGGACAGATTCACACTTTCTCGGTGATACGACTGGTGACGACAGCAGGGGAAAAAGTGAGAGACGATATTAAACGTAACTATAAACGGATTTTACAAAAGTATAAAAGGTTATGCTTTAATAAGTCAAAATCTGTAAGCGAGAGCTTTAACTATTTACATCGTTACAAGGCAGTTGTATGAGGTATGAAGGACGAGGTGGTTAATGTGTTGATCGGAAGGTTGTGAGTTTAAATCCCAGATCCACAGAGCTGCCACTGCTGGGACCTTGAGCAAAGCCCTTTAGCCCTTAATTGTTTAAAATGAGATAAAAATATCTCATTTTAACACACACACACTCACTCACAAACACAAACACAAACACACACACACTCACTCACAAACACACACACACCCACACACTCACTCACTCACACACAAACACACACACTCACACACACACACATACCTTTCCCTGAGAAAAGTCCTGTGAACTCATTTTTATGCAATTGAGGATTAAAGGACTTTTCTCAGGGGCAATTTGGTGGACCTGGGATTTGAACTCGCAACCTTCTGATCAGTAGTCGGACACCTTTAACCACTACCGCATCCCCTTATAAACATGAGGTCCAACCTCAGCAGCAGCAGCCAGCAGGTCTACAGTGATGATGAGAACTTCTCCAAGCAGAAGTAAGTCCTCAGGACGGAGAACAGGAGGAGTCGGGATTAGGAATTAGGAGAGAGAGAATTAGGACTACGAAACACTTGAGGATCTGCTTTTATACGTGTTTCTGTGACTGACACCATCACTGAAGGACTTTTGAGTTTATTCGAGTCATTTTAAGAAAGATGTTGATGTTTTATATTATCCCTTTGGCTTGTCCTCTTTTTTTACTCCCATGTCTTCTCTGTCTTTCTCTCTGTCTCTCTCTCTGACATCTTAATAACGGACGAACTGGGACTGCGATGATTGACGTGAGCTAAAGAAGCGAAGGCACGGCGTCCGTCAGCCGCTCATCCGACTCTCTCGCTTCCGTACATGCGCCTCGTTTTATACTTTCTGCCCCAAATCCACTGGGATGAAGCCGCATCGCTACGTCGACGTTCTCGTTTCTGATATTCAGAGTCGTTCGATTAAAAACAGGACGTCTGCAGAAACACGCGGCGACTTTCTGGTTGCGTCCGGTTGAGGACGGTGAGCTGCTGAGTGCAGAGCGTGAAGTGAAGAAATCTTGTGTGGGCCATGTGAGGATTCTTTAGGGAAGGTGGTAGGTAATGAATTCAGCCTCAGTCCGGATGTCTCCGGACCACCCCGGCCTTTCTCATACAAATAAATGAAAAGGGGCCACAGGTCCGTCTTCGAACCGCGTGACTGTGTGGGATTTAGTGCTCGCTGGGGGGAATTCCTCAGTAATGGAGGTTTAAAGAGGAGAGTAGCGAGGTCAAAGGCAAGGTCATGGGTCACGCCGAGGCGGAGCCACATGTCTCTTACTGAGAGTCACAGCTTTTCATTTCTGAGTGTGTGTGTGTGTGTGTATAATGTGAAAGGCTTCTGGTGTTTGACCTTTCCTCCAGATTGTGTGAGAGTCTGTGTTTACGTACACACCGAGAACACCATTATTATTACTGTTCGTTATCGAGTATCTAAAAAAGACACTCGCTTTAATTCAGCGTGACTTTTCTAGATCCGCACACAAACGTAAACAGAGACAAGACTCGACCAAACGATATCCAGGGATCGATAATAAAAACTCTTAAATAAATTATTAGCATAAAGCATTAAAGTAACATTTAAGTTTTTTTTAAATTTATTTATTGGTGCTGTTTTTTATTGGTGCGTTACGTATTTTGTTCAGCAACGTCGAAAATAGAACGTTTATTTATTGTCTCGTTTATTTGTTTACGTGTTGAACCACAAACCTTTCCCGACGAAGGTTTGTGGTTCAACACGTTAACAAATAAATAAGAAAATAAATAGATAAATAAAAGGTGATCGGTTAGTACCTTGAGTTATTACGCCACCTGACGTAGAGGGAGAAGAAATGTGTTATCTACAGTATTTAATACTGATAGTGAAGTAATAAAGATGATACAGATTAGATCGTGTAGGGATTATTTTTGTGACCAATCAGATTACAGATAACATCTCACACACACACACACATATATATTGTATGTTATATTGTATATTATAAATGATATAATTTGTCTCTATGACATTTCTGCTCTGTGTCGGAGATGTTTACATTTACATTTACATTACATTTATTACATTTATAACATACAGATGTTAGAACATCTGTAATACGATCGGTCACAAACGTAATCCCTACACCACATAGACTCAAATATCTTAACATAGAGACAAAGTGAAGGTTTATAATAGACCAGATTTTAAAAGTCCTCCTATTTTTTTTTTTTTTATTTGACAACCAATCACAGTCTTCACAAGAATGTGTCACCTAGTAACAGGTTAAGCTCCGCCCCCTCTCTAAGATGAAAGTTTTCCTTGTTCAGAGTTGCTCTGGTCCTGAATCACTCTTAAGGTTCATAGTTAGGAATTTTGAAGATAAATTAGGAGCTCTCTGAGATCATTATTAGAGCCTTTAAGTCCTACAATGTGTAAAAACACTGATTGAATTATTGCTAAAAATCTTCTCTGTGCAGCAGCGTAACTTCTCAGCAGTCTTTGGTCCAGTTCTTGAAGTAGCCCCCCGTCTCTATGCCCCACTAAACTTAACGGCTCCTTTACGGCGTTCAGAGCAGTTAAACCTATTTTACAGGGCCCGGGCTGCACACCAATAAAAAGCTGCCTCTTCCTGTCCTCCCTCTTTTTGCTGGATATGTCGGATAGCCGCTTGAAGATTATTGTAGACGTAAAAAAGAGAGGAAAATAAATAAAACTGCAGATACCAGGCGAAGTCTGAGCAGCAGGATGTCATTGGAGTCGAATAAGAAGGATTGTAGAATCCGGCAGAAAGATGGTGGTTTTATCATGCGGCTCGTTTCAGCTCATAAAGCCAGTTTAACTTGGAAGATAAATGCTACAGAGAGTAAAGATCCTGAGCTCCTGGTTACTCAACTCCATCAGACTGTATCTGACTGTAGAAAGGACATTATTCATAATAACACTCTCTGGTGTTTATAACAGTTTATAATCACACCCTCCAGTGTCACCCAAATGAGGATGAGGTTCAGTTTTGAGTCTGGTTCCTCTCGAGGTTTCTTCCTCTTCCATCTAATGCCCCTTTTCCACCAAAAAGAACCAGGTGCTGGTTCAGAGCTAGCGCTGGTGCTGGTTCAAAGTTGGTTCCACTGGCGAACCTTCTAAGAACCGGTTTGCCTTTCCATCGGTTAGAGAGCATCACAGACCCGAGTCTGCCATAGATATATAAAATGAGCAAATCTAACCTTTACACATCCACCTCTCTGCACTACAAACACCCACACTGAACCCCAGGATCTTACAACCTGATCGTTACAGTATCTATGTGCTTTATGCTAAACTGTTTAATTCCATTTTATTTTTATAGAGCTTTTAACAGTTTATATAGCTTTGAAAAGTTCAAGATTAATATAAGACTTATGTTTAAATGTGTTCGTTTTTTTTATCTGTAATATCTGTAATCTGTATTAACCGTCAATTGCTCAGTTGTATTAAAAAAAAAAAAAAGTAAGTCGCTCTGGATAAGGGCGTCTGCTAAATGCTGTAAATGTAAACAGTGGCATCTTGGTGGACCTGGGATTCAAACTCACAACCTTCTGATTGGTAGACCAATGCCATTAAGCTACCACATCCCTATCTAAGCCTATAGGGTCTATAAATGCCCTTTTTTGCTAGACACAGTGCTTTGCTTTCACACTGGCTAGGTTTAGGACAAGCAAGAACACAAAAACGTGGAGGACGAAGTGCTGGAGAAACATTATTATTATCTGCTGACTAGAACAAATGTAACCCAGTGAGAAAGCTAGGCTAGTTAGTTAGCTGATACTAGCTAGCGCCGGGAAGAGCATTGTCACGGTTGTCATCGTCGTGATGACGGTTGTCATGGTGCATGTTGCACGAGCCAATTTGTCTTTCACATCAGCGATCGAGCGTGAACGCGTTCCAGGGTTTCCGAGTCGTGTTGATGGATGGCTCTCGTGTGGGTTTTTAGAGATCGGTGTTTGAACGTAGAGTAGATTTTAATAGTGGTGTTGATAGATGTAGGATTGATTTATAAGGGTTCTGTCTGAATGCATGGCTGAATTTTATGGTTTGGTTGGTGGATGCTGAGCGGATTGTAAAGGGCTTGGTGTGAACCTTTGGGTTGAGGGTTGCAAAGCGGATGCTGTGGCTTGTCAATGGTTTGGTTGGTGGATGATGGTGAGTTTTGACGGTTAAGGTGATGATTACAGGAAGGGTTTTTAGGGTTGGGTTGGTGAATGTTGGCAGGATATCTAATACCCCTTTTCCACTAAAAAGAACCGGGTGCTGGTTCAGAGCTAGCACTGGTGCTGGTTCAAAGTTGGTTCTAGTGGCAAACCTTCTAAGAACCGGTTTGCCTTTCCACCGGTTAGAGAGCATCACAGAGCCGAGTCTGACGTCACTGTATACGTGTCACGTTACACAGCAACGTTAGCGCAGCAGCGACAAACACAAACACATCAACAATGGCAGATGTTGCTTTACTGTTAATGCTCATGGCTTTGTGAACCTACATTAACACCCAAACGTAGCGAATCCAACGTGTACATGCAGCTCCATGTAATCTGTATAAACGGAGGTTGTAATGGAGAAAGTACATAACGTTATTTTATCATTAACACAGAAAAAGTTAGCCTTAGCATGTAGCTACTTACTATCATGTGTGCTGAAAAATGTATCATATCGCGGTAAAGTAAAAGTGTATTAAACATTAGTATACTTAAGGTACATTAACAAATGTGCTAACAGTAGCCCCGCCCACAGCCCCGCCCACAGCCCCTGACACAAGCGGTTCTTAAGTCTAGACCAGCAACGTTTTGGTGCTACTTAAGAACCACTTTTCCTGGTTCAGAGCCGGTGCTTTGGCTGTCGAAAAAAGAAAGAACTGGTTCTAAATTAGGCTCCGAACCAGCACTCAAACTGCCTTGGTGGAAAAGGGGCATAACTGATCTGCTGGTGGATGTGAAATGGAGATTGGGTTTCCTTCATGGATTTCTTCTAGGTTCTCAAAGTTTGGTGAATTGGAAAAACTAAATGTATCCTAGATTACTAAAAATCTATAAATAGATGGGTAGATGGATGTTGGTTACAGAGGATTTGTCCAGTACATACAGATCGTTTAAAAAAGCTGGGTTAATTGATTGTATTGGACGAATTATTTCTAAGAGGCCAGGAAACAGTGTTGCGCTTGATCTCGAGTTCGATTTGTCCTCATTCGCCCCTAGAGGACATGTTGTGTCCAATGAGGCAAGACTTTCAGATCAATTCCATATTTTTGCTGTTGCAACAGTATCTAATTTAACACTATCTAACCTCATAAAAAATAAAAAAATCACCACCATTTTCCCCCCCTGAGAAAGCAGACTCACTCATTGGCACTTTTGTCATCCTGCCTTTCTCTTTCTCTTTCTTTTCTTTTCTCCTCCTCCCCCTGTCCACTCTCTATCCCTGCCTTTATGTGGAGATAGCAGGGTCAGAGGTCAGTCCAGGATGGTAAGGAGGAGGGACGGATGATGCGTGGGGGACCGGTGACCTCGCCGTGTGCACTGGGGCAGAATACGCCTCCTGCCTTCACTCAAATCCCCCATCCTCTTTTCCATGCACTCCTCCCCCTCCTTTGTATTCGTCTTCCCCCCTGTCTGATGCCCCGTCCGTCGTTCCCTCTCCCACGTCCCCCCTCCCTAGGGTTGCTGGCATTGGCATTGACTTTGACATGGAGGAAGCCAAAAGGAAGCGAGTGAAGTCTGAAAGCCTAAGCGGCAGCTGTGATGTACAGTATAGACACTCTCACGTTTTCTGCACGAGGAAAAGCGCTTCATTTGGATCGTCTAGCGGTCACATGGAATCTGTTCCTTTTCTCGTCCAGCTCTTTTCAGACGAAAGACGTCGCATCAGCTACAGTATATCGCCGGTTTCCGCATCGTTAACCATTTCACGCACTCGCGCCAAGCTCTGGACCATTAGCCTAATTTCTGTTTCCCTCTTAAAAATTCAAGATGGCCGCCAGTGACAGAGGTGGCATTTACATTAACAACCAACCAGATCTGAGATTCCTCTGTGATGAGAGCAAGGACACAGTCGCTCCTGGCTCCGGTGCTACCATCAAATAAAAAGCCTTAAGCTAAAATCCAATGAGGATAAAGACACAATAATCTCAGCAGAAACAACAGGATGACTTGTTCTTTCTATAGATTTTAAAGTTGTTGTTTTTTAGCTAAGGGCATTTTGGCAGTGAAACAGTAGCAGTGTAAACACAGGACTCTGATGTAGTTCAGGTCTTATGTGTATGTAAACAGACAAGACTAAAAAAACAATTCAGTGTCAAAATTTCAGAAATTTGCCTCAAGGTCTTCAATTTGAACCCAGCTGGAGATGCAGAACGTTCCTCCTGTCGATCCGTGCCAGCTGATCAAGTAGAAAAACCTCTACATCTTT
>NC_083482.1:15532904-15535404 GCF_030014155.1 Tachysurus vachellii | reverse complement strand
GAGAGAGAGAGAGAGAGAGAGAGAGAGAGAGAGAGAGCGAGAGCGCGTGAGAGAGAGCGAGAGAGAGAGAGAGAGAAGAACAGATTGCTAAGATCTTGTTATGCTAAGAGCGTTTTGGGAGAGAGTTAATTACAGCTGACATTTGAAGAAGCACACTTGTGTCGCAGGCTGAGAAAGAGCTGAGCCCGGTGCTAATTGAGTTTGTGTTGGTGGCTCCTCCCCCGGGTCGCGCTCCCTCGCTCACAGACACAGAGAGAGATCTGGGAACCCAGACGAGCCGTGAGCTCGGAGCTGATGTGTGATCTGCAGCTCAATGAGCTCGATGAGGCCTTTAACTCTGCTCTGAGCCTTCATTATACACAAAGAGCTCCGCCTCTGACCACGCCCACAGCCATGGACCCAGCTGTGATCGTTACCTGTGTGTGTCATCTGTGTGTTATCTGTTTGTGTTATCTGTGTGTGTTATCTGTGTGTGTTATCTGTGTTTGTTACCTGTGTTTGTCATAACTGTGTGTTACCTGTGTGTTATCTGTTTGTGTTATCTGTGTGTGTTATCTGTGTTTGTTACCTGTGTTTGTCATAACTGTGTGTTACCTGTGTGTGTTATCTGTGTGTGTTATCTGTGTGTGTTATCTGTGTATGTTACCTGTGTGTGTTATCTGTGTGTGTTATCTGTGTGTGTTATCTGTGTATGTTACCTGTGTGTGTTATCTGTGTGTGTTATCTGTGTGTTATCTGTTTGTGTTATCTGTGTGTGTTATCTGTGTTTGTTACCTGTGTTTGTTACCTGTGTTTGTCATAACTGTGTGTTACCTGTGTGTGTCATCTGTGTGTTATCTGTTTGTGTTATCTGTGTGTGTTATCTGTGTTTGTTACCTGTGTTTGTTACCTGTGTTTGTCATAACTGTGTGTTACCTGTGTGTGTCATCTGTGTGTTATCTGTTTGTGTTATCTGTGTGTGTTATCTGTGTTTGTTACCTGTGTTTGTTAGCCATGTGTGTTACCTGTGTGTGTCATCTGTGTGTTATCTGTTTGTGTTATCTGTGTGTGTTATCTGTGTTTGTTACCTGTGTTTGTTAGCCATGTGTGTTACCTGTGTGTGTTATCTGTGTTTGTTATCTGTGTTTGTTACCTGTGTGTGTCATAACTGTGTGTTACCTGTGTGTGTTATCTGTGTGTGTTATCTGTGTGTGTTATCTGTGTTTGTTACCTGTGTTTGTCATAACTGTGTGTTACCTGTGTGTGTTATCTGTGTGTGTTATCTGTGTGTGTTATCTGTGTTTGTTAGCCATGTGTGTTATCTGTGTGTGTTATCTGTGTTTGTTACCTGTGTGTGTTATCTGTGTGTGTTATCTGTGTTTGTTACCTGTGTGTGTCATCTGTGTGTTATCTGTTTGTGTTATCTGTGTGTGTTATCTGTGTTTGTTATCTGTGTTTGTTAGCCATGTGTGTTACCTGTGTGTGTTACCTGTGTGTGTTATCTGTGTTTGTTACCTGTGTGTGTCATCTGTGTGTTATCTGTTTGTGTTATCTGTGTGTGTTATCTGTGTTTGTTACCTGTGTTTGTCATAACTGTGTGTTACCTGTGTGTGTTATCTGTGTGTGTTATCTGTGTGTGTTATCTGTGTATGTTACCTGTGTGTGTTATCTGTGTGTGTTATCTGTGTTTGTTAGCCATGTGTGTTATCTGTGTGTGTTATCTGTGTGTGTTATCTGTGTATGTTACCTGTGTGTGTTATCTGTGTGTGTTATCTGTGTTTGTTAGCCATGTGTGTTATCTGTGTGTGTTATCTGTGTGTGTTATCTGTGTATGTTACCTGTGTGTGTTATCTGTGTGTGTTATCTGTGTGTGTTATCTGTGTGTGTTATCTGTGTTTGTTAGCCGTGTGTGTTATCTGTGTGTGCTATCTGTGTTTGTTATCTGTGTGTTATCTGTGTGTGTTATCTGTGTTTGTTACCTGTGTTTGTCATAACTGTGTATTACCTGTGTGTGTTATCTGTGTGTGTTATCTGTGTGTGTTATCTGTGTTTGTTACCCGTGTGTGTTATCTGTGTGTATTATCTCTGTTTGTTATCTGTGTTTGTTAGCCGTGTGTGTTATCTGTGTGTGTTATCTGTGTTTGTTACCTGTGTTTGTCATAACTGTGTGTTATCTGTGTTTGTTAGCCATGTGTGTTATCTGTGTGTTATCTGTGTTTGTTAGCCATGTGTGTTATCTGTGTGTGTTATCTGTGTGTTATCTGTGTGTGTTACCTGTGTGTTATCTATGTGTTATCTGTGTGAGTTATCTGTGTTTGTCATATCTGTGTGTTATCTGTGTGTGTTACCTGTGTGTGTTACCTGTGTGTTATCTGTGTTTGTTACCTGTGTGTTATCTGTGTGTTACCTATGTGTGTTACCTGTGTGTTACCTGTGTGTGTTACCTATGTGTGTTACCTATGTGTGTTACCTATGTGTGTTACCCGTGTGTTTTACCTGTGTGTTACCTGTGTGTTACCTG
>NC_083482.1:15515404-15525404 GCF_030014155.1 Tachysurus vachellii | reverse complement strand
ATCCCTTTAATAGAAAACAAACCTTCAGGTTGTAGCTGCTTCACGGTCAGAGCTGCTGTTGTAGAAAACGACCGAACGCTTCCTGACCAATCAGAATCAAGCATTCAACAGCACTGCGGTTACTGATGATCTCATTAACGGTGCAGACGCCGTAGGTGAACATATTTGAATATCATCTGCATGTACATGGTGTTTGGCAGCATGTCGAATGATGATACGGAGCACCGCAGGTTACACAAACCGAGGCGGGCTGGCGTTAAGTGTGAACATACAAATAAAAAATTAAATGAAATATACACAGAAGAACGACTCGAAAAGAACATCTCCCGATCTGTTACTGTATCTGCTGCTAAAAGACAGTGTGATGAATCCTCCAATCAGAAGTCGCGTTCTAGAACACTGCGCTTCCTCTTGTGACATTGTTTCTATAGCAACGACTCCATCACAGGGTCTCGTTTGACAGATGCGACATCGTAATTTAAAAAATAATAACAACAACTTTACCATTATTTATGATCCCGTTGCATGGAAAATGTTTATTTAAGATTTATTAAACACCATTCCATCACAGGAATGTCGTCAGGACAAAGGAGGTTGTTTTCTTGTTTCTCAGTCACATGACATGTTTTTGTTTGTTTGTTTGTTTGTTTGTTTGTGTTTTTTGTCTTAACTTTTAGAAAGAGAAAATGGGATGCTGGTGGTTGATCAACTGTGTGTGTGTGTGTGTGTGTGTGTGTGTGTGTGTGTGTGTGTGTGTGTGTGTGTGTGTGTGTGTGGAAAAGAATTCCAGAAAAGTCCAATCTCTAGTTCTATGTGTATTCTATAGATTTGTAGACTTACAGTTCTTTGCTGTAATTTAAATTAGGGTCACATTTTGTTTTATTCCATTAAAGGTGGGGTCTCCGTTGTTTGAGAAATGCTTCAGAAAACTGAGTCGGTACGACTAACAAAACAAAAACAAAACAAACGTGTAGCCAATGAGCAGAAAGGGGCGGGTCTTGTCAATATGTGGCGGAGAGAGTGTTCAGTGCGCGTGTGTGACATTAGCAGAAAGCGGTTTTAACATTGACATGGAGGATAAAAACAAAGAAAGAAAGAGAAGAAAGACTTACGATAAGGTAAGAAGTAGGACGTGTTAATATAGGATCAGCTTTCCAGCGCTGGAGAGAACTGAAGGAGCAGGAAGTTGGTCACATATTCACAGATTGGAGTTTCCTGAGTCAATAACTCCTGAGCTAAACGCTGTTACTACACAAATAACACCTCTTTTCTATCGTAGTAATGTAGAGACGCAGCTACAACCGTGTTTTGTGTAGTAACAGTGTTTAGCTCAGGAGTTATTGACTCGGGAAACTCCAATCTGTGAATATGTGACCAACTTTACTTAAGACGCCGAGGCGCTTTTTTCCTTCTCGATAGGTGAGTAACGTTGGTTTTGCTTTGTTACACAGAACTAATATATGCCTTTGTCCTTTACATGATTATGCTTGTGTGTCATTTTTACTTGTTTGTTTATCTGCAATCGTATTGTTCTTCACTTCAGCTATGATAAAGACACGTTTCTTTCCATTAGTTGCGTATGTATGTGTGGGCGGAGCTATCAATACAAGGGTGGGACCCATTTGGGTTAGGGGCGTGTTTGTTTTGATGATTTCAAATGTCAACATTGGCTTTCAAACAACAGAGACCCCACCTTTAATCTAACGTGGGGGTACAAATTTTGCACCCTTGTTCTCTAGCCTTAACTAAATGACATCTTATTATTACTTAGATCGTATACTGTGCTGCTGAATCGTTTTCTCTAAATTCTTTGAGTTGATTAGATTTTTTTCTGGTTTAGAAAAGTTCAGTAAACGTTTTTGTGTTTCTTCCAAACACAGACACGTGTTCGCTCTGTACTGAATGTTTTATATGGTATTAATCTAAGATGTTGTGTCCGTGAACCTGTGCAGCTCCAGCGGAGTTCGTTCAGCCTCCTCAATCCGTCGCACGTCCCGTCGGCACCACCGCCATCTTCACGTGCCTGGCACAGGGCGAGCCGTCTCCTCAGCTCACGTGGCTAAAGAACGGCCAGATCCTGGAACCCGGTGGTCACGTGAAGCTCAGGAACAACAACAGGTGATGAAAATTCATCTCTAATGTTCTCAGTGCTCTCACTTCTGGTGGAGTGGTTTTTATTCTGAAACGGAGGCTTTTCTAGATCGAATCTCGAGCGCAGCGTGAGCGTGATTTTCGACTCAGCGTGAGAATGAAATGAATTCACACAGACGTCTAGATGTTTTTTTTTTCTTTCTCCTGAGATGCTGTATTAAGTTATAGCTGAAATAAGAACTCTCTGACTGTGTCTCAGGCTCACAATGGATTATTTTCACTGCACACAATAACACGCTTTGTAAAGATCTCAGCCTATAATAACACATTATTAGGTGTATATTTTCACATCAGGTTTAAAATCGTGCGTGTCGTGTCATTTGGTGTCACATGATGTCAGGTGGCATGTGAATGAATGAATAAATAAACGAATGAATATAATATTTACACTTTCATACCTCTGTTTTGTTCTTAAATAAATGCTTTTCTAAACTGCCGGCTTGAGCCGCATGTCGCTTCACTCCTCTAGAATAATACTCAAAAGCGCTGCGTCGAATCCTCGACTTTGTAAGACCTATTTACATTCCTGATTTTATTTTTATTTATTATTTTTTTTTTTAATGAAAGGCGAAAGAAAGGTAAAGACAGGATGCTGTGAGAATTTTTTTTATTTGCATATTTTGCTATTCGACTCATTTATCTGTTGAATGTTTTTCTTTCTTTGCCTCAGGATTAGCAGAACAAAAACAGATTATATATTCATATATTCATATGTGTATAATACACTCGATCACATATAAACACACACGGGAATAAGAGAGCGATGATGAGACACAGACGCCTGCGAGACACTCGGTACTTTTTAAAACCCTGGAAAAAAGAAAAGATTAAATCTCTGCCTTCTCTCGCGTTTTTTTTCCTCAGGGTTCATAAGTGCTCCGAGCGCTCGATTTGTACATTTGCTTTCTCTTTGTTTGAGCTTTGAACGGATTTGAATTAGACCAAAAACAAGGTTCCTTTTGTGTTGTTAGGGTTTAAAGGGACAAACTGAAGAAATGTTGAAGCGAATGTTATTTTATAAAAGAATAAACAAGGTTCAGTTCGTTTTTGTAACAAAATGCAGATCCAGTAATTCTGCAATGTATATAACATTTTTCTCATTCTCATGGTAACTTTTTTTTTTTCGTTTACATTTACAACATCTGAGTGTTGAACAAACGTCTATCGATAATACATCAATACGTAAACTGTGACATTACTCAGAAATTAAATGGAAGTAAAAAAGAGACAGATAAATTAATTTATTAACAGATAAATTCATTCATTCATTCATTTTCTACCGCTTATCCGAACTATCTCGGGTCACGGGGAGCCTGTGCCTATCTCAGGTGTCATCGGGCATCAAGGCAGGATACACCATGGACGGAGTGCCAACCCATCACAGGACACACACACACACACACTCATTCACTCACGCAATCACACACTAGGGACAATTTTCCAGAGATGCCAATCAACCTACCATGCATGTCTTTGGACCTGGGGAGGAAACCGGAGTACCCGGAGGAAACCCCCGAGGCACGGGGAGAACATGCAAACTCCACACACACAAGGTGGAGGCGGGAATCGAACCCCCGACCCTGAAGGTGTGAGGTGAACGTGGTAACCACTAAGCCACCGTGCCCCCTAACAGATAAATAAACTAAATAAAAAATAATTTAATACAAATAATTCTATAAAGGAAACCAATACGGCAAAATGTGGAAACGTGATAAAGAAATGAAGAAATGGCCAAAAAGGATACGAGAAATATAAGAAATCAGAAATATAGAAAAGAAAGAATTGTAGTTGAATTGACTAGAATGAGTGATTTTTTTTAGGTGAAATTCGAAATTTAAATTGTTGAAATTTATTGTATTGTTTATTCTACAAACATAGCATAAGATTACTGCATAGAATTATTTCCAGCCTGACTGAAATTAGTCTAAGAGTTTAAATAAAATGCAGACACTAAATTTCTAATGTGTTTATAGTAAAATAAATCTTTTGCAGTGCTGGGAAAAAAAAAGGAAATTTAAAATAGCTAATAAAATCTAACAATGATCGGGTTTGTGGTTTCTGCTTCAGGTGTCTTTATAAAGGGGATTTAAGTGCTTTGATGCTGTGGATGTCCCTGCAGTGTAGCACGGTTCCTTTCCCTTTCACTCGCTCCCAGAATTGAATCGGAGGCAGGAGCGTTATCTCATCAGCGGCCCTTCCAGAATTGATTGTGTCGATCCGAGCCGTGTGAATACATCAAACATAATATCCATCATTCAGACAGCATGAGGCAGATCCAATATGGAGAGATGTTTGTATAAGCTCTAAACCAAATGAACCGAATACAGCATCTAAATCATTTCTTTTCTCTTTTTCTCTGCTTCCTGCAGCACGCTGACTATCTCCAGCATCAGCCAGGAGGATGAAGCGATATATCAGTGTATAGCGGAGAACAGCGCTGGCTCTTCTCAGGCCAGCGCTCGTCTCACGGTCCTGTGGGCCGACGGGTTACCGGGCATCCCGAGTGGTGTACGTGCAGATGCCCTCTCGCCCACCTCCATACAGGTGTCGTGGAACGAGCCAGCTCAAAACACACAGGACATCATCGGCTACGTGCTTCACATCCGCAAGACTGCAGGTACAAAGTTAAGAAAATCAATCACACCGTTTATTACGGATAGTAAAACACATTATGCTGTAGCACTGCTATGTTACCCAGATGCTTGCTGTGGGGTTGATAGGTGGGTTTTATGATCATTTCTATTGTGCTAGTAGGTGGTGGCTCTCGTATTCCAGATGCTAGGGTGTTGCTAATGGTAGCTTTTGGGGATGCTAGATGGTTACTATGGTATTCCGTGCGACTTTTTCTTTTGTTGCTAATAAATAGTTGACATAGTGTTCAAGGTGATTGCTAGGGTGTTGCTAAATAGTTGCTATGGTTTTCCGGATGGTTGGTAGGGTGTTGCTGGCTGGTTGCTAGGGTGCTGGTAGGTGGTTGCTACGGTATTCAAGGTGGTTGCTGTGGTTTTCCAGATGGTTGCTAGGGTGTTGCTGGGTGGTTGCTAGGGCGCTGGTTTGTTGTTGCTATTGTATTCAAGGTGGTTGCTGTGGTTTTGCAGGTGGTTGTTAGGGTTTTTCTGGGTGGTTGCTATGGTATTCCAGATGGTTGCTGAGTGCTTGATCTGGTTTTCTAGATGGTTGCTGGGGTGCTGCTGCATGGTTGCTAGGGTGTTGCTAGGTGGTTGCTATAGTATTCCAGGTGCTTGATCTGGTTTTCCAGATGGTTGCTAGGGTGCTGCTGCATGGTTTCTAGGTGGTTGCTATAGTATTCCAGGTGCTTGATCTGGTTTTCCAGATGGTTGCTAGGGTGCTGCTGTGTGGTTGCTAGGTGGTTGCTATAGTATTCCAGGTGCTTGACCTGGTTTTCCAGATGGTTGCTAGGGTGCTGCTGCGTGGTCGCTAGATGGTTGCTATAGTATTCCAGCTGCTTGACCTGGTTTTCCAGATGGTTGCTAGGGTGCTGCTGCATGGTTTCTAGGTGGTTGATATAGTATTCCAGGTGCTTGATCTGGTTTTCCAGATGGTTGCTAGGGTGCTGCTGCGTGGTTGCTATAGTGTTCCAGGTTTTTGCTAGAGTGTTTTTAGGTGATTGATAGAGTTCTTGTAAATGGTTGATATGTTATTATAGGTGGTTGCTAGGGTGTTGCTTGGTGGTTGCTTTGTTATCCAGGTGTATGCTACTATGTGCTAGGTGGTCGCTATAGTATTCCAGGTGATTGCTAGGTGTTGCTAGGTGTTGCTAGGTGTTTGCTATGGAATCCCAGCTAGTCTTCAGATATTTTTGAGAATCAAGCAAACACACATGGGATCATGATTTCTAATCTGGGACCAGCTGCCTTCAAGCTTCCATGTAGAACCGTACAGCAAAGTACATTCAGACTCTAGATCTATTTTAGGGAGCTAAGAACCTGTAACTATACGAAGAACCCATTTTTCTGAGAAAGAGAAAGAGAGAGAGAGAGAGAGCGAGAGAGAGAGAGAGATCAGTACGACGCTTGCTTTACCATTAAATGACAAGAGACTTGTGGTTGAAGAAGCTGAACTCAGTCCTCAGTCTTCTATAAAATAAAGGCACTTAAAAGGGAATATTTACGTTCAGATCCACCGTCTGCTCCATTCTTAAAGACTTCTCACCCTGGATTATGTCTCAGGTCAGGGTCAGTGGTTGAAAGAGACAAAGCAAAAGAAAAGACAGAAACAAAAACACACGTCAAACTGCAGAACGTCTAGAAGAGCCTTGAACCTGTCACATGGATTTCTCAAGGAACCGTAATGAATCTTTTATGAACTTGTAATGAATAACACTTTAGGAAACGCGTACGGCTTCAATTTTTCACTGCTGCTGTTTTGTGCAGTGCAGTAAATTACTCCCACGCTGCCATGCCGGTTAACAGCTCCTTAGCCACCAGCCCATTTATTACCAGCTCGTGTAGCAATAATGCTGCTATAAACATCGGGGAAAATAATACAATAACTTCTCCTGTGAATCCAGACGAAAGGGCTCGGTGTTTCTTTTTACATTATTTTATAGAACTTTATACCACAGCACTGTTGAATTCTGGAATCTGATTGGTCAGAAGGTGTGCGTGGTTTTTGTAAAAAGTCCCGGCTGTAACATGAACGGCAAGCTTGCATTGATGTGCCCTGATCTCTAATATGTAACTGTTTCTATAGCAACAGCTCATACTGTACATAGGGAATTAGATGTAGTAAACTTCGATATGAAGAGATGTTGATTGGACACTTCATGGTTTCTTGGTAACGTAACATTCTTGGTAAGGGTCAACATGTTTGGTCGATGTGCTGAAATATAAAAAGTATGAAGTTAGAACTTTTGCACGTGATCTATGGCAACCAGTAGTAAGTTAGGAACGACTACTGACTACTTCATACCATGTAAAGTAAGGTTTATTACCGTTTACGCTGTCGTCCTCAGACCCAGTAGAAATGGAGTATCAGGAGGCGGTGAGTAAAGTCACACTCCAGCAAGTGGTCGCCGATCTCGAACCGTCCACCAGCTACAGCTTCTATGTGAAGGCTTACACGTCACGTGGAGCGAGCAAAGCCTCCGCCACAGCACAGGAGAGCACACTCGGAGAAGGTACCACACACACACACACACACACACTTCAAATTTATTTTTATTGTGCGTAGCCAAAAACACTACCACAGATAAATGCTGCTCTTCACCTTTAATTCCAAGAGGAATTGTTTTGTTCTAGAAAAGAAAAGGAATGTCATTCCACAGAAATTAATTTCCTTAGTTTGTACCTCCTAGTATACTGTACACAGCATTCATTTCTCTCCTGCTTTAATAAGCTTTTGTAAACACATGGGTGCAAAATCAGGGTCACACACACACACACACACACATTTCATTGCACAAGTGGAGCTATTAAATAAATAGCGGCTTATTTTACGAGTTGTTAATTATGTTGTTCGAAGCTGCAGGGGCTCATTTCAGCAGTGTAGAACAAAAAGAAACACATACCGCTCATACTTCTGTGTGCTTCTGTTTATTTACTTTATTTATGAAATAATTATTTAAAATTTCATATATTTGATGAACTAGTGTATTATAAAGCTAGCACAGTGATACCAAATAGCACAGTGAGACCTTGCTCGTATCTCAAATTGATCGTATCTCAAAACAATTTTCCCCATTTAAATGAATTGAAATCCCATTAATCCGTTCCAGCTCGCAAAATTCCACTCCAGTTGTTTTGTTTGTGTTTTGAATATGAAAAATGTACAGTACCTGTATATATAAATGACAAATATTGTATAAAACATACAGTAATAAAAGAGAATGTTAAAAAAAAAACTTTACGGAAGATGCGCACGGAGGTTGAGGGAGGAGTAAACAGGCGGAGGAGTAAACAGGCGGAGGAGTAAACAGGCGGAGGATTAAACAGGTGGAGGAGTAAACAGGCGGAGGAGTTAGGAGGAATTACACTTTCACTTTCGCTCACTTACTCGCTACTGTACACTCTTAATGCTACTTTACACTTAAATGGAACTTAACTAAACTTCACTAAAATTAACGAACTTAACTGAAATTCTGTCAGGACCACTTTGTCAAAAGAGAATTTATTCGATGATACGCATACAGTTAGTGTTGGCGGTATGGTTCTGTTCTGGGCAAGAATCCACGCTCCCGTCCGTGCGCATTCTAGAAAATAGAATAAACCCCCGTATAACAGAACCACTAATCATGCATAGAGTTTTGTTTTTTTTTGTTTTTTTTGGAAATAATAATTGAATAAACGGATAAATAAATAATTAAATAATTAGGGAGAGAGAGAGAAATATATGTGGAGATTTATGACGTAAACTGGTACAGCGAACACAGGTTCCGGCTCGGTGGAGTCGGGGTTGGAGGAGGGAGTTTAAATCGCAGCAGCAGCGAAGCGCTAGAAAGCGGCTCTATGAATGGGAATTTAATTGGTCGGGTAATATGGAGGTCGTAACCGGATTGGTGCGCGTCGTGACAGCTGTTTAACAGCCGATGCACACTTGACGACGTGGCCTGTCAGAACTAACGCGATGCTTCATTTCTCTTAACTGAACTAATTGCTACAATTTCTGTTTTCTTTACATTAATTTTGATTAATTTTCTTCATCGCTTTTCTCTTCACTTGTTTTTGCCTTTTTTGTCACTCTTTCCTCACTAACATCTGCCGGTCGTTTTAATAAAAACCTGTCCGGTCGGCATATCGGATGCGGTGTAGTCGCACAAGTTAAATTTTTTAACGGATCTAACGCTTAAAACGGATCCGAAAATTATGGATCCGCAGATGGTCAGCACCTCACGCAGCGCCTTTGCGACTCTCCATAGGAAATGAATGACTTCCTGTTTATCGGCCGTTGTTTGTCGTGTGCAGTGTGAAGGCGGCTTTAACCGAGTGAGACGGGGGAAGCTGAGGCGGGGAAACAGAGCGCACGTGGTTGTTGGGGATCTTTGTTTCTGAGGCGGCTCGGATGCTCGTATCTCAAAAATTTGTTCGTATCTCAAGCCAAATATTTGGTCGAATCACAGCTCGTATCTCAAAAAATTCGTATGTCAAAGCGCTCGTATCTCGAGGCATCACTGTATATTAAAAGAAACGTACAAAGGAAAAAAAAATGAACGTAAAAAAATTCGATTCATAATTAGTTTGATCCAAACACACACCAGTGCTTTGAATGTTAACTTATACATGTTCGGAATCTGAACACAGTCCAGTTGTAAATTTTTTGATTTAATTAAATTGATTCATTTTGAATTTAAAGTATTTGTTTCATGAGTCTGGATTAAATCCCAATGCCGAATGTAAATTTATAGCCAGTCTTGGAAAAAAGTGCTTAAAATATGACACGTAAACTGACGAAGACAAAGTTTATTGTAATAACGTTTCATCAGATTAATGATTTTTATTAAATTACCAAAAGCTCCATTTTGTTGTTGTTTATTGTATAAATGTTTATCTCACTGTCCTGTACTTCAGTAACACATTCACGTTGTGTTTATTCGCTTTATCCCCCTTGTTATTATAATATGGTGTGAAGTCCCTTAAATAATGTTCCTTTACTGATATCACGACCTTTCCTGCAGTTCCTGCTCCTCCGTATCTGCACACTAAGATGATGAACTCCAGTGTGGTTCAAGTGACCTGGGAGCCGTCGGCTAAAATGGGTCAACACGACGGCTTTAAGATTTATTATCGCAAAGCACACGAGCCGCAGTACACAGGACCCGTCACCTTCAACCGCAACGTCACACACTACAACATCTCTCTGATGGGTGAGATCACACACACACACACATATT
>NC_083482.1:15500404-15510404 GCF_030014155.1 Tachysurus vachellii | reverse complement strand
CCCTCTCAGGTCAACCAAAAACTTTCCTATTCTCTGTAGTTTTCTTTTCTTTTTTTCTTTTGCATAGAGTTTATCAGTTTAATACACACATTTACAGGGAATTCGCTGGACTCTAGAACTGGGAGAGCGTTTAAAAAAAAAAGGTGTAATTCTGCCACGGACTGATTTCATCATTGGAAGGGGGAAAAAAAGTGAGATTTTTATTTTATTTTTTTATTTTTTTCAGCAGCGCAAAGACACACTTTGTGTTTTTATTTTGTTGTTTGTTTTTTTGTCCTGCTGCCTGCCAATGATTTCACAACCCCATCCAGCGAAGACTTCAGCCTTTTCTCCAGGGATTTGAAACTGTTCCTATTATCTCAGGATGTTTTTCTTCCACGATATCAATATATTTTTCTTTAAATGGCCTCCGGGTTTTAAATCTCGGCGGCTCCCTCCCCAAATCCTGGGGTTTACAACAGAAACCTACCTCAGCCGGAATGAATGTGTTGTAGGAAGCATTATTTTTGTTGTTGTTGTCCTCATTGTTGTTTTTCTTTCTTTTTTTTTTTTTGCCATTTTCTACATCACTTCTACTCGTTTTTTTATTTTCTTTAACGTGTCGAGCGTTCGGTCAGAAAACAAGAAGAAAACCAGAAGAACGGGTGCTTCCCTACCTCAAACACCAAGAACCACCGTTTATCCGATCTCGTTTAAGGGAAAACGAGGAAAAATATCCAACATATAGCACTTCCAAACGTCGAAGTCAATGTTCTACCTCAAGATAACAACACCGTTGTTGTCGTTGTGCTTTGTTTTTCATAATGAAACGTATCTTTCTTTCTTTTTTTTCTTTTGTGTGTGTGTGTGCGCGTGTGTGTGTATGTGTGTATGTGTGTGTTTACCTCAACGTCACCGATGCCACCATTATAAATTCTATTCCTTTTCCACTTTTTGTAAAGTTTTTATGTATTTTTTGTACTTTTTTTTAAAAACGTACAGTTTAGTTGAATCTAAAGGCTGTTAGAGATGCATTGCACTTCTACTAATAATTTCAGGATCAATTTTTATTCCATTCTGCGTGTGTTACGAAGAGAAGATACTGATACTGTATATCAGCCACGAACACTGTATGTATGTATGTATGTATGTATGTATGTATGTATGTATGTATGTATGTTCAACTGTCCGTCTGTACGGTGGACGTCTGTAATCGTATTGTCTGTCGATGAGAATTGCGGGGGAACGAATGATAGTATATGTGTAGATTTATAGCTACGGAAGTCAAGCACAGATTTATCACGGTGGGAACACAGGCCCGGTGAAACAGCGGGATGTCGGTAATACGGTTTTGATCCAGCGCAGGCCGTTCGTCAACGTCACTGTGTGCTAATTACATCAGGAATAAATACGGAAATAAATCCGTTCAGACCGGGCTGTCAGAGCAGACAGGAAGTGCGTGACCTGTCCATCAGCTGACAAGTAATGCTAAGCTCCTCCCACAACACTATCCCAGAGAATGATTAGAGCTTCTTTACACACACACATGAAACACATTACACACTAAAACTTGTGCCAATCTTAAAGAAATGGACATCTTAATGACGTGTTCGTACTTTTTACCTTCATTCGAATATTAATTACGTTTAATACACAACATTCACATTACAACGAAGCAAAACATTTCCCTAAAGTCACAAAATACAAACGCATACGTTTTGCGACGATTAGCGTTTCTGAACATTTCTGAAAACGAACAACATTCCGAACGACGTTACAGTGAAGATTTCTCCACAATATTGATCGGGATGGTTTGTTGTCGTTCAGCCAGAACCGGCTTGGGGATTTTATTCACCAGCGTTTAACCAGAATACCAAAATTATTTTACAAAGAAAAGGAGAGAAAGAGTTGTGTGGTGGTCTGGGAAAACCCTTTAGGGAGAATTCTGGAATATTTGAAATGCCAAAAGTGACAAAAATCGATTTTTGACCAAAAAAATGTTTAAATGCTGATAATATATTTAATTTCAGTGTTTTTTTTTATTTTTTATTTTTGTATGTTTTTAACGATTTATGGACTTGATACTTTTATATTCTATTTAACTCTCTGATAAAGACAATGACGTGTCAGAAAACATTAGGAAAAAAAAACTGAAAAACTGTAAAAATCTGGAACATTTTCAGCAAGTAGCACAACTTCACAGCTCAGCTTTAATAAAACAAATATATTTTACCAAAAAGACTAAAGACTGACGTTTCTCGTTGGATAATTTTCAACAAACACAGCGATTAAAGCTGCCAGACTGAGTAAAGGACTTCGGAAACCTTTCTCGCTAAACAGTTTCTCTGATTTCAGAATCAGAATCGATGGCTAGGTTTTTTTTTTTTTTTTTTAACATTTTACAGATTTTCTGCAGATTGTGGCCGAGACTCGTCGTGTGACTTCATCAAAACGTGACTCGGTGATCATGTTGTTGTACTCTAAGGGCCTTTTTACACCTGGTCACTTCGTGTGTTCTCTCTGATCCGATAGCTATCTGATTTGTTAAAACTGTTCCATTTACATTAGGCCACATAAACGCGTCTTGGCGAATCGGATATCGATCCGATCTTTCTGCTCCCGCCCAAAATGCTAATATTTTTTACCTCATTTCCGGGGTTATTGAAACAGAACACACTTCGGTGTGTGTGGTTTTCAGAACGCGATCAAAAAGAAGACGAAAAACTGGTTACGATGGTTATGCTACAAAAAACAGCGTTTACTGTTTGCTGCGTTTTCGCTGGCGGCAGCAGCGCGTTTTAAGCCCCGACGAGACGCCTGTGTGAAAGATCACCCGAGTGACGTAGTTCCGTTTGGGAGGAGTTTAGCGCTGACGTATGTGGCTTGAACAACCACATTCATTTACACCTGTCCAGTTTCATCTGAAACACGTCCCAGACCACCTCCTGAAGGGGTTTGTACCATCGGATTTATATCCGTCTCCAAAACGTTTCGGAGGGCATTTAGACCTGGTCTTTTTACCATCGGATAGATATCTGATCACAGAAAACGTGTGAAGTGACCAGGTGTAAAAAGCATCTAAGTCTTTACTACGGATTGAAATACAAATGAAAAACATCTTTTTGTTGAAGAAAGTCTGTCGAAGAAAATATAGTCGAAATTTCAGCACATTAAGGGTTTTCCCGGGTCGCCACACACACACCACTTTAAACCCCAGGAAGTTCCTGTTTCCGGTTTGGATGATGGATCCTGGATCAGTGCTGTCTGACCCCACTCCAGACTCAGAAGTCTGTTTGGTTGCCACTTTGCTTGTTCTGGCTCCTTCAGGATTTTACATGAAAAAACAAATTAATAAATAAATAAAACCAGGACCAAAAATGCTGTTTGTCGCTGCAGCACGTACGATTTGCTCTAGAGAATTCCACTGTCAGTTTTAGTGCCAGATATTTTCCTTGTTTAGTTTGTATCGAGTTCCGCGATAGTATTTCAGACTGAAACGTAGTGTAAAGAAGTCATGAATTAAAAAAAAAAATTCCTTCATCCCAGATTTATATAATTATTTCGAGTCGTATTTGGTTATGTTTCTTGTCAAGTTATTAAAAGTCCCAATCAGGGATGTGTGGGCGGAGCTAATAATAGTAATAATAATAATAATTAATACTGGCCTGCGATTGGTCGGCTGCAGTTGTCACAGAATCATCTTTGTGGCTTCACGGTGAGGGCTGTGATCTGTTTGTGGAAACCGAATTGATATACACGTAAAACTCGACACTTTGTTGTTCTGGAGAAAGTTGAACATGAATCTTTTCATTAAAACAAAATAAATGAAATAAAAATTTGTACTATGTAAAAATTTGAATTCGACGAATGAGATGGTCGCACATGAAAGACGCACGTGTTTCTTTTAGCGGTTACTTCTGTTTAACGCTGAATTTTTATCCAGCTTATCTTTAACTTGTGAATTCTTGAAGCTTAGATTTTGTTGTGCGAATTATCGTGAATTATCGTAGCAGGACGGTGGGCTCTGATTGGTCCGAACTGTTGGTAAGTTTTGTGGTAAAATTCTTGTTTTTTTTTCTTGTTGGCGTTACTGCAGTATACAGTTTTGGATTCGTTTTTATTTATTTATCTGCTGCAAAGTATTGGCACCCTTACCATCAGTTTACCTGCCCTCACTCTGATTAAAATAAACTCCTCGTATCTCAGGCTGAACGGTTCGGGAACATCAGACGTCATGAAATTCTAGTAAGATTCTGCTAATAATCTGCATCGCTGGTCTCTTTCTGAAGCCTCCAGGGAACCAGAGGCAAGACTACAGATAACAAATTGGAATTTTAGCGCACGCTGTCGCTAGTACCTGGTGTCCTACAGTATAGGAGTATCTATCCCCAGCTAGGGGTCAGAGATACCACAGAATGATCGTATCACGATAATTAATGGCTTCACGGTATATAATTTTTATAACAACATCCATAATAGCTTCAGCTTCAGGACCATCAGCTTCATCAGAAACTAAAAAGACTAAAAATAAAATTTATATGATGAAAAGGAGAAAAAATACCAGCCAAGAACAACCAAGAGACTTAGTAAAGTGTATTATAATGTCCTTACATCACAACATCCAAATCATCGCATCGATCTGTTTAAGACGAGACACTTCAGGGTCTTTAAAAATAAATAAAAAGAAAAAAAATGCTGATATCAGGACTTCTATTTATCCAAATCTAACTAAATATGCATACATTTGCATACCTCATCAAACCCTATATATATATATATTTACATATCTCGAGTCTTTGGATGATCTTTGGAGTGCAGCGCAAATGTTTGGTTCTAAATATAGAAAAATGTAGAATGCAGGAAAAAAACTAAAGGAAATTAAGAACATTAAAATGTACACCATGATGTTTGAGTGGGCGGAGCTTAAACCTCAGATTCGCTGAGCTTCAGAGAAAAATATCGTAGATGTTGTTGTTGGTGTAATTTTAAATAACTTCAGTCTAACATTAGATTGTATTTATTAGTATTATTATTATTATTGATTGATTATTTCTAGCTGTAGTGTCTCGTCTTAAAGAAACGGTAGACTCTGTAATCGGGACACGACACTGTGCTGGATTTCCTTTTCCTTACTGTATCTAAATATGAAATATCACGTTCCATAGCATACCTCATGCTCTCAGGTCTTGGGCGTTTGGATGTTTTTGTGCTTTGTAAGTGTTTTTCATTCTCGTCGAATCTCTGTACAGATGTAAATGCAGGTGTTTTAGAATTCATGACCCAAACTCCTGACGCCTCTGTCACCGAGTAAAGCAGGATTCTTACATCACATCTCTCTTGGGTCTAAAAGCTCCTTTTTGGATATTAACATCTCACGTAAATTGCGTAAAAAACAAGGCACTGCTGCAGTTCATTTCTTTTTGGCTGTAGTATGAAAAAAAACCCCAAAGTGACATCACTAGCTCGCTCGTTAGGGCGAAAAGCGATGAAAACAAGCGTGTGGCTGGTGAAATAAACAAAAGTCTTATTGTTGAGTGACTCTGAGGACATTTACATTTACGTCACACTGAATCAAAAATATTTCATCATCAGTATTCTTAAATCGACGAAAAACGATGTTCACAAATACGCTATGTGACGTTGCTCTTTATCTGCAGCCGGCTAGATGGCGAGCTAGGAATCGTTCATTAGTCCACTAGGAACTGCGTCTGGTTGTCATGGTTACAGTGCGCACGCTGGATGAATAGCGTCTCTCCTATCCACTTTTGGTAGCTGATATTAGCCAGGGCTGGTTGTCATGGTTACAGTGCGCACGCTGGATGAATAGCGTCTCTCCTATCCACTTTTGGTAGCTGATATTAGCCAGGGCTGGTTGTCATGGTTTCTATGCTTATCCAGTTCTCCGTAGCTATCGAAGTTACATTTGCGAGACTTCGCCTCGTTCTGATCACAGCTCATACTGGAAACTTAGAGGATGTGAATTGTGATTTAATATTTTTTATTATTTTAACGCCTATATTTTTAAACCACACCCCTTTTTTGGTAAGATTAAAATTAAATAAACTTTTCACATTTCAGTGCTGCAGGTAAAACCACAGAAGGATGTCATTATCTTGCTTATGAACGCTTCGTACACTGACGCCTTTCCAGGGATCCTAACCCTAACCCTTTACAGATACTGTAGGTGTCAACGAGGCATTTACGTAAAAAGGAGTCACCAGAACAGCTTGGCATCGAATGTACGAGTCTCAGAACCCGTACTGGAGCCATAAGCACAGTCTTCCCGTCGGGTTGGTGCTAGAGAGCGCCGTCGACGTCTAAAACTTCATGGATCGAGATTTTGTGTGGGTGAAGGCCAGAGCGTCGAATTACACCGAACTGCTCTGTGAGCTCTCGCGCCACTGGTAAAGGGGGCGGAGTCATCCTGGAAAAACGCAAAACCATTAGGATAGAAATCGATTTCTGTCAGATGGATTTGCAGCAACAAATTTCCGTCTAAAGAGAATTAGACAAATAAATAAATGAATAAATTCTCGACAGAATTAAATTCTCACTCGTTTGCTTGATGGTGAGCGTTATTCAGATTTGCGTTTCTAATCCTGTGCCCCGACGATGATCTCTGATGCTGGTCTTTTGTTTCAGCTGCTCAGTTATCCTCTTTTTGGAGATTAACCAGGCAGCAGGTGCTTACTAATGCTCCTTTAGACAAACACAGAGCAACTCAATGTTGTTTCAGAGACACTAAGCGGAGAAATCCAATGGCGTCCTTTTTTTTTTTGTACGCTTTCTTCAGTTTTATCTGTATAATCTCTAAAAAAACAAAAAGGGTATTAGTGTCCAATCCCGATGGCCCTTTATCATCCTAAACAAACAGCTAACCCTCAATGAATGGCCCATTTATCGAAGGATTTCTCGCTGGCTCTAAAATTCCCATCGGGAGGACGACTCAGAGACGACCCCATTAGCATGTAGCGGTGTCGGGTTAGTGGCGCCACCATGGCAACCTCGGTGCATTCAGATTCGTTCGGCTGATACAAAGCAAACATCGTTTTGTGCGGGTCGCCGTCTGAGCGCCGTGAGTGCTGTCACTCAAAGACGGGCTTTAACAGAGAGCCGGGACTGAGAGCTGTGCTGAACACACGGATTATCCTCCTCACAGTTTGCTTATCACACTCTATTAATAACGATATCTCGTGTAGATCGGTGCTGATTTCTGCAGAAACTTCCAGAACGTTTACTCATTGGTGTACGAGTAGGACGCAAATCCACTGCGCACCGTTACGGTGACTCACACTGATGCGTGCATTCATCTATTAGTTGTCGTTTTTTTTTATGTTTGCTGTCTTTTGAGCCAAATGCGGCACGTTATTTAAGACATTTTGTACATTTTATAAGTGATTTCGATTCCGTACCGTCCTGACGATCCGTTTCTGGTTCGCTTGAGATCGCCTTCATGATGGCCGTCGAGCGGACAAACTTTACTAGATGTTACTCAAGTTAGCTTACAGTGTTAGACTTAGCGGTATTTGTGTTATGTTAAGTATTTTCTCTATACACACACACACACACACACACAGCTCACTATTTTTGCCAATAAAGTATCAGGTTCTGTGTAACTCTGTGATCAAATCAGATTCATTCATCCTTCTGTTCAATGTCCAGTCAGTTAGTCGTTACTTAACAGAAAAAGTCCAGCAGCTGTCGAAGATCTCACAGTTCACCTGAACGTCCTCAAGCAGTAAAAAATACACATTAAACACATCTGATAAATTCCACTCGTTGGTGAGTTTCTATTCCTCACCAACATCCTTCAACAGTCCTCCAGATGAACAGAGGTCTAGTAGGTTACTAATGCCCCTTTTCCACCAAAAAGAACCGGGTGCTGGTTCAGAGCTAGTGCTGGTGCTGGTTCAAAGTTGGTTCCACTAGCAAACCTTTGAAGAACCGGTTTGCCTTTCCACGGGCTAGAGAGCATCACAGAGCCGAGTCTGACGTCACTGTATACCAGTGTACCACTGTATACACTATATAATGTGTCACGTGTCCCAGCAACGTTAGCGCAGCAGCAACAAACACAAACACATCAACAATGGCGGATGTTGCTTTACTGTTAATGCTCATGGCTTTGTGAACCTACGTTAACACCCAAACGCGCCGAATCCAACGTGTACGTGCAGCTCCATTTCTAATGTCGAGAAAGTACATAACGTTATTTTATCATTAACACAGAAAAAGTTAGCCTTAGCATGTAGCTACTTACTATAATGTGTGCTTAAAGTAAAAAAGTATTAAACATTAGTATACTTAAGCTACATTATCAAATGCGCTAACAGTAGCTCCGCCCACAGCCCCGCCCACAGCCCCTGACACAAGCGGTTCTTAAGTCTAGACCAGCAGCGTTTTGGTGCTACTTAAGAACCACTTTTCCTGGTTCCGAGCCGGTGCTTTGGGCGTCGAAAAAGAAAGAACTGGTTCTAAATTAGGCTCCGAACCAGCACTCAAACTGCCTTGGTGGAAAAGGGGCATAAGATACTTGCTTGAATGACATCATCAACAGAAGATAGCAGATTAAAGGATGTCTGTCTGAGGGTTTTTTGTGTGTGCAAATTTGTTCAGAAAATCAACACAATCGAACGTGATTAAAATCATCTTTGAAAACGGTTGAAGAGACTCGAAGCTTTCCGGAAGCTGCAGGAAGAAATTACGAAGTTTGTCACGAGTGTGTAAGACGGTCTATGGTTGTGTAAGAACCCGACAGCTATAGTGTCTATGGGGCAGGTGATATCAGCCATAGAGTGCCAAGATTTATATCAGCAATTCAACAAAGATCGATTTTCAATGTTTCCAAAACTGCAAACATTTTACATGGTCTTGAAATAGAAGTCACTTATTTTGAGTCGCCGTTGATTTCTAGATTTTGTACATTTATCTCTTGGTAGTTGACACAATGGTATGTGATGTGATGTAGCCTAGTGGTCAAGGAGTTGGACGACCAGTCAGAAGGCTGTGAGTTCAAATCCCAGATCCACCAACCTGCCACTGCTGGGCCCCTGAGGAAGGCCCTTAACCCTCAGTTGTGTTAAAAATGGGAGATATAATAAGTCACTCTGGATAAGAAAGTCTGTAAAATATCTCTGTAAAGTCATTGTTCACCTGTCGGAACTTTATACTGAGGCAGGATTCACGCTGCCCCGTGAACATTTTCAGTGGTGAAGGAGCAGAAATGACGGTTAATCACAAGCCAAACTGAGCTAAAAAGTCCACGAGTTACATTAAAACGTCACGGGACAGTCAGATAAAGCAAAGTGTCACATGTGAGAACTTTGAGGCTGCAGATGAACAAGGTTATTAACGTTCTCCTGACTGAACAAATCTACAGCCGCCGCTGAAGCCGGATTTTAATTCTAAGAGCGAACGATTAAACCTCGACGAAAAATATTCAACTTTTTATAGGTGAAGAAAACAAATCTCTTCCGAAATCTCCTTCTCACGAGCGCGGCCGCCGTCCGAGCGCAGAACGTTTCCTGCGCTTGAGGTAAAAATAAAACGTTTGAGGAAAAACAAAATTTGTACTATTTTCTTTTGAGACGCTCAGATTCGTCATTTTTGAAAAACGTTTTACTGGCATCCGGGAACAAACAATTAATATATAAATATCGTCGCTGTGGGGCGGAAACCTCGTATGTCCAAATTTGGGCAATTTCATATTTTTTCACATATCGATGCTATTGGTCAGTCCCCACGTGGGTCTGTTATTTTTACAAGTTATTAACCAATCTAAAGTCTTGAAAATAGCTTGAGCGCAAATCTCATAACTCCATTGGACACTTCAACTGTCCACCTCTTCCTCACTCCGCGGGAGAGCTTCATGGCATATTTCTCCTCAAGAAGAGTCGCAACGAATCAACACGTTTTCTGAGGTAAATGTCTTCAAAACACTGGGCTCAAAGAAAAAAAAATCTTGACCCCCGCTAGTTCTGGTGCTCGTCTGAGGACAGGAATTTAGCGCAAGACAATCCAC
>NC_083482.1:15482904-15485404 GCF_030014155.1 Tachysurus vachellii | reverse complement strand
TGGATAGATGAATGGATGGATGGATGAATTGATGGATTTATGGATGGATGAATAGATTATTTTATGGATGGACGGATGGATAGATGAATGGATGGATGGATGAATTGATGGATTTATGGATGTATGAATAGATTATTTTATGGATAGATGGATGGATGGATGGATGGATGGATGAACTGATGGATTTATGGATGTATGAATAGATTATTTTATGGATAGATGGATGGATGGATGGATAGATGAATGGATGAATTGATGGATTTATGGATGGATAGATGGATGAATTGATGGATTTATGGATGGATGAATAGATTAATTGGCAAATTGATGGATTTATGCATGGATGAATAGATTGGTAAATTGGTGGATGAATGGAAAGATGGATAGATGGATGAATGGATTAATTGATGGAGTTATGGATGTATGAATAGATTATTTTATGGATGGATGAATGGATAGATGAATGGATAAATGGATGAATTGATGGATTTATGCTTGGATGAATAGATTAATTGGCAAATTGATGGATGAATGGATTAATTGATGGATGATGGAAAGATAGACAGATGGATGAATGGATTAATTGATGGATTCATGGATGGATGAATTGGTTGTAATGTTATGGCTGCTGTTTATATCTCTGAAAACTACAGACATTCTTAAGAAATAATTTCTTTTGCATGTAAAACGAACTTTATTAATCACAATCATATCATGTGGATGCCTGATTTTTACAATCCTAATTAAAAGTAATCGACAAATAAATATAATAATGAATCATGAATGAAAAATGATGACAGCATAAAACCTAGCGTGCTAATTCCAGCTTTTGCTAACGAGATCATATTCACACAACACAATCTAAATAAATCTATGGCATGGTTACGGTTTAGTTTAATTTAAACTCAACCTTTTTCATCATTATATACTGCATTATTTTATGCTAACGCTGTGGAATTTGAAATGGTTTCCATGTTTGTAGAAACTTTAAACTTCGTCATTTTACACAATAGGACACGTCTATAATTTGATGAGGAAGTGAATAATCGGCCGTCCAATTGCACTTCGATGGCTGCTTCGATTGAACGTTAATTGTTTGTATCCGCTGCCGCGTTAGCGGAGCTTCATTATCAAAACTAATCCTGAAAAAGACTGTGTGTGGAGCACCATGATTCAGAATAGGTTAAATCAGTGTGTTAGAGCCATGAATGTGGAATTAAAGGACATTGTTGTTGAATAAGTGAGTCATGTGACTTTGCTGTTGTGTCAAAATAAACAAACCAGCTTGTGTTTATATACAAAGCAGTGATTATAAAGTTTTGAGCAAATTGGGTGTATGTGTGTGTATGTGTGTGTGTGTATGTTTGTGTGTATGTGTGTGTGCTTGTGTGTGTGTATGTGTGTGTATGTGTGTGTGTGTATGTGTGTGTGTATGTGTGTGTGCTTGTGTGTGTGTATGTGTGTGTATGTTTGTGTGTGTATGTGTGTGTGCTTGTGTGTGTGTATGTGTGTGTATGTGTGTGTGTGTATGTTTGTGTGTATGTGTGTGTGCTTGTGTGTGTGTATGTGTGTGTATGTTTGTGTGTGTATGTGTGTGTGTATGTTTGTGTGTGTGTGTGTATGTGTGTGTGTTTGTGTGTGTGTTTGTGTGTGTGTGTATGTTTGTGTGTGTATGCGTGTGTGTACAGTATGTGTGTGTATGTCTGTGTGTATGTGTGTGTGTATGTTTGTGTGTGTGTTTATATGTGTGTGTATGTTTGTGTGTATGTGTGTGTGTGGGTGTTTGTGTGTGTATGTGTGTGTGTGTATGTGTGTGTGTATGTATTTGGTGTGTGTGTGTATGTTTGTGTGGATGTGTGTGTATGTGTGTGTTTGTGTGTGTATGTGTGTGTGTGTATTTGTGTGTATATGTGTGTGTGTTTATGTCTGTGTGTGTATTTGTGTGTATATGTGTGTGTGTATTTGTGTGTATATGTGTGTGTGTATGTGTGTGTGTATTTGTGTGTATATGTGTGTGTATGTGTGTATATGTGTGTATATGTGTGTGTGTTAGTAAGTATCTAACAGTGTGTTAGAATTTGTGATTGTTTTAGATTTTTCTAGCACATTTGAATCGTTCACAGCGCATTTGTTCAGTAAACATGCAATATGATTTTTTTGTGTGACTTTAACCAAGCAGGAATAATGTTCAAAGCTAGTATCGTTGTTTACTTAAAATGACTTTTTAAATCTAATGTTCTTTTTTTAATTATCCATTACGTTAAGAAATGTTTATGTTCTCAACATTAATTATTCTCTTTCTTTATTTTGTTAAGTCGTTGCAACATATTCTGATTAATGCTTTAGTGCTTTAGACACGTCACGGGCATCAGTTAACTCTCTCTTTACAGCTTCCTCTTAGGCGTCTCACAGGAAAACCCTTCATATCCATCGCTCACACTGTAGTACAGCGTGAAGCCTCGCTGGTGTCTAAAGTACAGTAGTGTATTCTGGAAGAAAC
>NC_083482.1:15470404-15477904 GCF_030014155.1 Tachysurus vachellii | reverse complement strand
TCTAGCGATAAATAATGTGAACTGCGATTCAAACAGAACTATTTCTTTCTTTCTTTCTTTCTTTCTTTCTTTCTTTCTTTCTTAATGAAGAATCACTTCATTAACCTCCATTAATGATATCAAATTATTAATCATTGTTATTAATTATTAAAATCCAAGCCTTTTTTTTTTGTTTCATCAAAAATGATCCTAAGACCAGAAGGAAATTCTGTGTTGTGAGAAACAGAATCCAGCTTCTGCTTGTAAGATCCATCACACAGAAGGTTTTAGACTTCATCACAGGACAGGAATAATCATCATCTGAGCAGGGAGATCTTAATTCCTGTGAAGAGATGATGGCAGATTTCCTTTGCAGTGAGGTTTTGCAGAGAAAATAATAGGGCTTGAGGGGAAACACTGAGGGGAAAACGGACTAAACTTTGCACCAGAGAGAGTTGGATTAAAATGTTTTAATTAGATCACATTTTCTTATCATTTGGGTTTTGTAACATCACTAAACTTTTAAACAACAGTCTTCAGGATCAAAATATTTCTGTTGAATTAATTTGGCTTGTCCATGATGATGGATTTAAGGGAAAGGAAACAACCAAGATCCGTCCTGAGAGATACTCTGGTAGATGTATTGAGGAAATGTCGTAATTGTATAGTTTAAAGGATTGTAGTTAAGAAATGAGGTAAAAAATGAATCCTTCAAATTAGTCAGTGTTTACTGTAACAAGTAAAAAGTGTTCGACTTTCTTTTAAAATAGTGGAACTTTCTCTGTGGAAGCTTTATGGAAGTTTTTCAGTAGAACTGCAGCTCTAGAAAACTCCTCAAAATCAGAACTGTATAATGAAACAGTTACTGATTTATTCCTCCTGCAATGTTCCTGTGATTTTTGGAGAGAGACAGAGAGAGAGATAGAGAGAGAGAGAGAGAGAGAGAGAGAGAGAGAGAGAGAGAGAGAGAGAGAGAGAGAGAGAGAGAGAGAGAGAGAGAGAGAGAGATGGAGAGGGAAGGAGAGAGAGAGAGAGAGAGAGAGAGAGAGAGAGAGAGAGAGAGAGAGAAAGGTGAGAAAGAGAGAGAAAGGTGAGAGAGAGAGAGAGAGAGAGAGAGAGAGAGAGAGAGAGAGAGAGGAAAGAGAGAGAGAGGAAAGAGAGAGAGAGAGATGGGGTGAGGGGGAAAAAGAGATGTGGAGAGAGTGTGAGAAAGATGGGGACAGACAGACAGACAGACAGACAGACAGAGACTTGATTAAAGCTGAAGGTATCAGTTCCAGGTGTCCTGTGTGTTGCCCTGCAGGCTGAATATCAGTGTTATTCAGTGTCTCTGGAATATGAATCATTTTTACTTGTATAATAATAATAATAATAATAATAATAATAATAATAATAATAATAATAATAATAATAAACTTTATTTTCTATAGCGCCTTTAAAAGTAGCATCTCAAAGCGCTTCACAGAAGAAAACGGAAACATATCTAAAGTATCTAAAATATATGATGCCTTTTCTTTCACAACTTCCTCTGTCTGGAACTGTGACACGTGGAACAAAGTCTTGACCCATAAGTAGCATTTCAGAAACAGGCGTAATGATGATGATGATGATGATGATGATGATGATGAAGCTCTCAGTAAAACTTGAAGGACCTACGTTTGTTCTTGCTCAGATCCTGACTCGTGGTTTTACTTTGGGGCTTTTTTTTTTTGTCCTTTAGTAGTTGGAGTAGTCTGTAGGAGAGCCATCTGAGGCCCTTAATGCTTTACCCAGACCAGCTGTGCATGAGATGACCTCAAACACTGAATCTAGAACCTTTTCTAAATCTAGTTGAATCCAAACATTTATCTAGAACTTTTTCTCTTCATGGTTGAAGTAGTTGAGGTAAATCTAGAGCCCTGTTAAATTTAGTGCTTATAAAGTGCTTCATCTTGAGGTTAAATCTTTAACTAAACTTAAATCTAGAGCTCTTTCTTATAATACAGTTCAATATAGATGGAGCTTAATCAAAAAGGCCCAATCTTGAAGCCATTTGTGATGGCAAAAAAATTCAAACCACAACATGATTCGGATTAAAGATCGATCTAGAATGATTTCTATGAATAGAAGTTAACATTAAGGTTCAATCTAGAACTGTTGTTAAAGTTTTAATACAAGAAAAACTGAAGTGAAGCAGATACAGAAGTTAACCTGAAGGCTAAATCTGGAGTTCTTCTAGATTCTTGAGTTACATTAACCGTTAGTTAAGCGTTCGAGGTTCAGCAAATGTTATAATCTAGGACCCTTTTGGGTGTCGACCTAAAAGTGGAAAATTCAGGATTTCCGCTCTGCCTCTGGAAAAGTTCTTGAAGAACCCAAGAGTCTGAAAGGTCTGAAAAGTCTGAACGTGTACAGATGTTTGTTTGAGACTGACGTTAGATATAACGATGCAGCGTCTCGATTCGGAGGTTTTAGTAAAGTTCCAGATTTTTCTCTGGAGATATTTCACATCAGTTTCACATCTTCATCTGTTCAGACATCAGGATCGTTTGATTTGTGTGAGAGAAGCTTGTCCACAATGTTCTCCATGTGCAGTAACAGTCTTCCACCTTTTTTTTCTTCTTTTCCCTGAGGAGCATCACGATAAGATGCTGAGCTGGAAGACGGAGGTCGAGGGAAGGAACCGGACGTGTGGCTAGACTGAGTTCTAGACAGTGATGTAATGTTTTTAAGCGATCGAAGCAGCCACGCGTCGGCGTACGGCTTTAAACAGACGACCTCCTGCCTGAGTCCTTTAACGTTTTTATATAGAATCTGCAAACACGTGTTGCGTTTGGGATAAGTGGAGATCCGAGGTCGAGGTGTACGAGCTCGTGTCTGATCAGAGTCGTCTGTTAGAGCTGTTTCTCTGGGAAGGGGTGAGAGTTCAGGAAGATTACACCATCTCAAAACCCAGATGTAGAGCAGATTGAACAAATGCACATCTCTCACTCACACACACACACACACACACACACACACACTGCAGTTGAATTGAATGTTTTTATATGAACATAGAAAGTCATCATCATGAGAACTTACAGCTTTTTACCTCTGACGCTGGAGACTCCTTCCATGCTGCTTTCTCTGTACAAGTCACAGTGAGTGGGCCGTCGCTATGGAAACGATAGCGAGTTATAGAGTTATAAAGAGTCAACGCTCTCAAACCCATCAGTGATTATATGACGTATCGAATTAAAAGTCTCCGGATCGGGTTTATAAAACTATCTACACAAATGATTTCATTTTCTTTTTAAACAAATGAACCATCATTATTCCCAGATAAAGACTCAGAGACGCTGAACTCAACATCCTGCCATTTTTAGGTTCATTACCACTTTTACAGCAGAATACATTATTTATTCCATTCCTGCTCCTAACAGGACTCTTAGCCAGCTCGGATTCTTCCCCGTCTCTGTTATGGTTCTGTTTAAAACCTTTGTAATTATTCCTCTCTCTCTCTCTCTCTCTTTGTCTCTCTCTCTCTCTATCACTCTCTCTTTGTCTCTCTCTCTCTCTCTCTGTCTCTCTGTCTCTCTCTCTGCCTGTCTCGCTCTCTCTCTCTCTCTCTCTCTCTTATTCTCTCTCTCTCTCTCTCTCTCTCTCTCTCTCTCTCTCTCTCTCTCTCTCTCTCACTCTCTCTCTCTCTCTCTCTCACACGTTCTCTCTCTCTCTTTGTCTCTCTCTCTCTCTCTCTCTCTCTCTCTGTCTCTCTCTGCCTGTCTCGCTCTCTCTCTCTCTCTCTCTTATTCTCTCTCTCTTATTCTCTCTCTCTCTCTCTCTTATTCTCTCTCTCTCACACGTTCTCTCTCTCTCTCTCTCTCTCTCTCTCTCTCTTTGTCTCTCTCAATCACTCTCTCTTTGTCTCTCTCTCTCTCTTATTCTCTCTCTCTCTCTCTCTCTCTCTCTCTCGCTCTCAATCACTCTCTTATTCTCTCTCTCTCTCTCTCTCTCTCTCTCTCTGTCTCTCTCATCTTTTTCACAGTGGCTCTGGCTCTAATAACCTTCCGACACGACGCTTCAGCACACGGAGCAGCCGCTGTGAAAAAGAGACCTTTCTCTTCTTCTTATTTTACACCGAGTCACAAGACATAAGATTGAAAATGACTGACATTTTATTTTACACTAAATATTTACCCAAAAAATGATCTTCAGGAGTTCAGAAGTTCAGGATTTTGCCTTAAAAAAAGAGCAGTTTTGAGTTTATTCCATGAACTCTCTTAACCTGCGTAATGTTTAAGATGAGTTACGTCTTCGTGCTCATGTGGGATCGCGTTAAACATAACGCCAAGAAATGTTGTTGCTATTATTCATTTATTATATATTAATAACATATAAAAAAACAAATGGAAATAAAATCTGGCGAAAGCTTTCAGCTCAACACCTGGAACAGATTCTTCGCCTTCGTTCGATAAATAACTCGTCCGATCAGGCGAATCTTTCTTCTGGGAATCTGGTGAAGATCTTTGTGAAGCCGTCGTCGGATTGTTTCGTTGATGAGAGAAGATAGATTGGACCCGAGAGACATCTTTTGCCTCTTGTACTTTTTCTCTCTCCTTCTTTTCACAGAGGATTGAAAGCTCCTCGTCCTCCTGCCTCACCGGGGAGTCGGCAGCTCGTCCATTCTCGTCGTGCTAGAATGAAGACGGCGAATAAAAGGATTATCCATGCATAGTGTCAGCGCACCGTCCGGATTACTCACCACTGACCCATGAAACGCAGACACAAGAACCGGTTCCGTCTATACCACCGCTGTAACTTCTAAGTGTCGTCGTTTTCAATCGGATTCACAACTGTTGCTTTGATCCACACCCACTCGCTCGTAACCGGCTTGGAAACAATCGCGGACGGGAGCTTGGGGGATGTGGAACCCGGTCAAAGAGAGATACTTTATCCCTCCGTCTGAATCTCTAATTAGCGTGTAGTTTCTGATGCACTATACTTCAATACAGAAAGACACAAACAGCGTTTTTCGAATCAAAAGCCTCTTTAACGTCCTCATTCATCCCATTCTGACCCTCTCACATAGCAAACAAAAAAAAAGAGAGAGAAAATGTAAGGCCTCGTCTCACACACGGTTCACGTCTCATCCATCTTCCAGGCCACATGTTTTCAATCTCATGGGTCATTCTGTGAGCTTGTGTAATTTTAAAGCACCGATGTTCCCACACCACCCGGACACGCAGTGTGTGGAAATGTCCAGCGAGCCTTCGACCTTTACATCAGATGTTTATTAGAGTTTAGTCATCAGGGTGTTTTTAATTATTGTCTAATGTACTGTACGTTATTATAACACTTATATTCTCAATCAGTTCCTTCAGGATTCTGGCTCTTTTTTTTGTGGGAATTTCACTCATTCACTCGCTCATCTTCTACCGCTTATCCGAACTACCTCGGGTCACGGGGAGCCTGCGCCTATCTCAGGCGTCATCGGGCATCAAGGCAGGATACACCCTGGATGGAGTGCCAACCCATCGCAGGACACACACACACTCTCATTCACTCACACACTACGGACAATTTTCCAGAGATGCCAATCAACCTACCATGCATGTCTTTGGACCGGGGGAGGAAACCGGAGTACCCGGAGGAAACCCCCCGAGGCACGGGGAGAACATGCAAACTCCACACACACAAGGTGGAGGCGGGAATCGAACCCCCAACCCTGGAGGTGTGAGGCAAACGTGCTAACCACTAAGCCACCGTGCCCCCCTGTGGGAATTTCAATTTCGTTTATTTGTTTATCGCTTTAAATAACAGACATTGTCTCAAAGCAGCTTAACAGAAGTATAGCAACAGGATAAAAACTGTAAAGTTTAACATTAAGTTACTATTTATCTATAACATCTGTAACAAGATGAGGTCTTCTCGGGTCTAAAGAAATGTACCGGAAACCGAAGTGACCCGAATCACTTTTTACCCGAACCCAACGTGCGGATTCAAACCCTTTAAAATTTGACCCGAGTCCGACCCGACCGGTTGGCAATTTTTTTTAACCCGACTGGACCCGAATGTTGCACACACCGATGCAGCCCTGCACGCACCAGTCAGACAGAAAAGTAACCGCTACAGCATGGATTCAAAATTGATTGACAGGTCTGTTTCAACGAAAATTAGCTTTACCGCCAGCAACATGATGTCGCAAGCGGTCTTGGCAAACAGAGGAGAGGTTGGAAAAGGACTCGAGTCGATGCACACAAGCGAGATACAGTAGTTCGGGTCTTCTCGGGTCCGTTCGGTAAAAACACATTCATTTTAAATTACCCGAGACCCGATGGCGCTATTATTAGACCCGACCCGTGTCCGAGGCACACGTGAAACTTTTAGACCCGAACCCGCTCGGGTCTCGGGTCGGACTTCGGGTTTTCGGATCTAAGTGGACCCGTGAAGACCTCTAATCCCAAGTCCCTGAGATGATATGCAGAAGAAACCTTGAGAGGAACCAGAACCTCATTCTCATTTGGGTGACAATGGACAGGAAATGATATCAATGTAAATAATGTACTTTATACAACAGTTTATAGTCGAGCGGAATTAAGCAACCAAGAGCTCCTGAGGAATTAACAGGTCAGAGTCATTACTGAGTTCATTAATTCCTTTCTGCTGAAGGTGTCAAATGTTCATCGATGAAGACCTGATCACGAAGCTGACAGGAACAATGGCAGTTCAAAGACGGCGTGATTGTCTCCAAGTATTTCTCTCCTCAGCAGTCCCATGGGTCAAGGCTGTCCATGGAGATCTATCCTTAGCAGAGTGCACCACCAAACAACTGAGAACGTGAGTTGCATGTATAACAAAAGAGAGAAAGGGAGAGAGAGTGAATTATTTGGGTATGAAATCTGCTTGAATTGGTGAAATCACAAGGCCTGGATTATTCATGTCACATGACACGTCCTGGCTCCAGAGTCACCAGATTTGATGAATATCGCAAAACTTTGTTTTAGTTTGCAAGATTTTCATGTTGATTTATAGAGGCCACATGATCTCCTGAAAGTCTCCACCCACAGAGGAACTTGTTAGCAAAACATACTGATCCTTCTCTATAAGATTGACAATTGATTGCCTTTAGCGTACGTTATTGGAACCTGGCAAGAGTGTTGTGCTAGTTACTAAAAAATAGTAACTAGTTACAGTTACTTGTTACTTCATTCAAAAAGTAACTCAATTACGTTATTGATTACTTACACCAAAAAGTAATGCGTTACTGTTAAG
Source organism: Tachysurus vachellii (assembly GCF_030014155.1). NCBI lineage: Eukaryota > Metazoa > Chordata > Actinopteri > Siluriformes > Bagridae > Tachysurus > Tachysurus vachellii. Next base: position 15,470,695 of record NC_083482.1, on the reverse strand, counting down.
AGTAACAAACACAAAACCAGACATCCCAAGTATCCCGGATGTTCCGGGAGACTCCCACATATTGATAGCGGCTCCCTGATGCCCGCAAATTAGTTACAATCTCCCGGAATCTAGAGCGAACGAGCAAGAGCGCAAATGCGTGACAGAGACAAGTATTCAAGTATGTGCTCCAAACCTTGTAGCACGCGCACGGTAGAGGGGGGATCCTGATTGGCCTGTTTCGGTAAGTCAACCAATCAATTGTCAGTGTGGGCGGGCTATAGCCCATGTGTTTCGGAATTACTGCCGCAC
>NC_083482.1:15447904-15465404 GCF_030014155.1 Tachysurus vachellii | reverse complement strand
TGAGAGCAAAGACATTGGCCGATCACGAGTGTCTGAGACGACCCATGACCCATCCCCGGTCACTAATCCCATAGTTGATCAAAATTCAGAGTTTCTGCAGAGCATTCGTTTACAAAAACCATTCAATCTGCACGTTTCATTAGATAACAAACTGACTGCTTAACCTTTCTCTCCAGCTCAAAATAAATGAACATCATGGGCGAATCTTTGCCCAAAGGGAAAAATAAGTGTCATGTGACCGGCTCTACTGTTTGCTCTCGGTTGCTGTACCTCTGTTTACGTACAGATTAAACGGTAATAAGTTCTGTTATGTGTGTTTGTGTAAAAGACTTCATTGCTTAGTAACCAAGCTCGTTTTCTGTCCTGTAGACTTTAGGTGCAGTTTGAGCAGGTGTGGGTGTATTTTACGCCACCGTCTACACTAGCGTACAGTACAAGTCCACTTCAACAGTAGTTCAGAGCGAAAGCAGCGTCTGAATCTTTTCACGATTACACAATCGAGCGTAATCGCCTGCCGTCTGTCTGCTGCAGTAAAATTCCCTTGTTATTATCTACCTGTAATCCTGAGTTTCGCTCTATAAACCAAACACCTTTCCTGAACTCCGAGTTCCAACCACAAACCGTTTCCTGTTCCTTTTCTAAATTAATGACCTCAGACTTCCCCACACGAGCGCTGCAGGAAATGCAATAACGGCTGTCTGGTAAACATGAGGTAAGTTTGGATTTGTTTTCCAAGCAGACCCGCAAGTCTGCCGTGCGGCGCATTTCCCCCATAATGCTGAACCTCACCGATCAGCGTTCGTCTATTTTTCTGTATTAATTTAATGGAAGTCTTTTTCATTCTTTCTTTTTTTTTAATTCATATGTGTACTTTTAGTCAAATTTCTTACAGAAATGAATGAACCAAAATACATTTCTCTTTTTTTTTGAAGCTGGAAAACAAGAACTTTAATACCGCAAAAAAAAAAAAAAAAAAAAAAAAAAAGACGTTTACTATGAATATTGTCAGATTTATACAATAATAAACCGAATACGTGATTTATTTCTAGACGTTTCTTATTCATTTTAAGCTCGACAGTTTAAGCAAAACGATCTGAATCCAGAGTTTTGAACCTTGTCGTGAGTAAAAAAATCTACAAACATGATTTGATTGATGAGAATCTTATAATAATCTAAAACTACCTGTAGTCTGGAGTTCGTCACTCATGCCCCTTTTCCACCGAGGCAGTTTGAGTGCTGGTTCGGAGCCTAATTTAGAACCAGTTCTTTCTTTTTCGACAGCCAAAGCACCGGCTCTGAACCAGGAAAAGTGGTTCTTAAGTAGCACCAAAACGTTGCTGGTCTAGACTTAAGAACCGCTTGCGTTAGGGGCTGTGGGCGGGGCTGTGGGCGGGGCTACTGTTAGCGCATTTGATAATGTACCTTAAGTATACTAATGTTTAATACACTTTTACTTTACCGCAATATGATACATTATCAGCACACATGATAGTAAGTAGCTACATGCTAAGGCTAACTTTTTACTGTGTTAATGATAAAATAACGTTATGTACTTTCTCGATTACAACCTCCGTTTATACAGATTACATGGAGCTGCACGTACACGTTGGATTCGCCGCGTTTGGGTGTTAATGTAGGTTCACAAAGCCATGAGCATTAACAGTAAAGCAACATCCACTGTTGTTGATGATGTATTTGTGTTTGTCGCTGCTGCGCTAACGTTGCTGGGAAACGTGACACGTATACAGTGACGTCAGACTCGGCTCTGTGATGCTCTCTAACCGACGGAAAGGTAAAGAAGGTTCTTAGAAGGTTGGCCAGTGGAACCAACTTTGAACCAGCACCAGCGCTAGCTCTGAACCAGCACCCGGTTCTTTTTGGTGGAAAAGGGGCACTAGATCAGTGTGTGTCGTGATGCTTGTTAATATAATCCTGGATCTCCAGAATCTCCAGAGCAGGATCGTGTTTGAGGTTTTTTTTTTTTTTTTTGTGTCAATCGATTTCTTTAGTTTATTTTTCCTTCTTCATCTTTTTTCTTCTCTTTCTCCGCTATCAGAACCGTTAGATAATTTGTCTTTAATAAACCTAACAGCTCGGAGCGGAAGCTTTAAAACATCACGAGAAAGACTTGTGTTGGTGTAAAGTAGCTTGTGGCATGTGATGTTCTTCATCATCATCATCATCATGCTGTGTAACTCTGCCTTTTAATTGAGGAGAAGTCAAAGGCGGCGACTTGAAGGAATCTCGGATGTGTTGTTCCATGAAGACGTTCTTAAGAAGAGCCTTTGGCCACCTCCGGTCTCCATCTGGTGGTGTTTTATATCGTTATCTCTAATGAACCAACCAACAAGCAACAAACCGAGTGAGATCTTCAGATACTTAAGATATACAACCAGTGATTCATGCAAAAACAAACCAACAAAAAAAAACTTTGTTTGCACAACATTTGTGTTCACCTTTATCTCATTATAATGGAAGCACAACGGTTGACCAGCTGCTCGGGGCTCAATGCGCTCCAGACGCTTTTGTCAGACTTTATTTACACTTTTTTTGTTTTCAGCGGCGGGGCCACATTTTCAGAGGGATGAAGCTAATTAAGTTTTTTTTAATCTTCTCCCTCAGATTAATTTCATTAAAACATTAATAACATTTAAAACCTGTTCAACTTATTTAATAACAGAAAAGACTACAGCATCAATACAATCCACACACTGTGACATCTTTTTTTTTTTACTCCTTCTCCTTGTAACAGCTCATGATCTGGTGCTTCATTCCTTTTACACCACAGCAGCACGAACGAGTTCAGATATATTAATGAATACGTCCTTGTGGAAAATCTGCAAAACAAATCAGTTCCCGTGTTTTACAGCCTCTCTCTCTCTGTCTGTCTCTCTGTCTGTCTCTCTGTCTGTCTCTCTGTCTCTCTGTCTGTCTCGGTCTCTCTCTCGGTCTCGGTCTCTCTCTCTCTCTCTCGGTCTCTCTCTCTCTCTCTGTCTCACCCAATTTCAATTCAATTTAAATGAGCTTTATTGGCACGAGTAATTGTACATGTATTGCCAAAGCATTTAATTCTAAGATTAACAAACAAATAAATGGATAACAAGGTAAAAGGCATAAAAAAATCCATATGCATAAGTGATGTGTGAGTGTGTTGCTTTCTCTTATTCTTCTGTCTTCTCTATTTCCTTTATGCGTATGCTGTTGCTCTTTCTTGCTCTTCTCACTTTCTTCTATGCTTGTCCACTTTTTCTCCTCTCTCTCTCTCATTCCCCTCTCTCTCTCTCTCTCTCTCTCTCTCTCAGCCTTCCATCTTTTACTTGAACCTCCTCTGTCCTGAATACTTTCCTCCGTCAGAACCTGTGAAGTTACAGCTTGACCTCAGACTCTTACAGAACACGTTGACACCGGAGACTCCTTCCGTACATGTAAATAAACCTCGCAACGACGCAAGTCTGCAGCACGAGTCCCTGTCGACCAGCCATTACTATAGAAACAACTTTCCCATTGATTTGTGGCTGCATTAGAAAACTAATCCACACTTTCTGACCAATCAGAATCCAGAACTCAGTAGTGCTCGATGTAAGACGAATAAAACCTGTCGTGATGTGACGTTATCGGAAAATAATCAACAGGGTGGCAATTTCTCGTCCAAACTGCGTCCACAGAGACACGTTATTTTAGGTATCCAAATTCTCCTCCTTTTTCCAGATTATATTGTTTTAAGACCTTTTTTGGGGACAGATGCAGACGAGGTGCATGGACACAATGATCAGAGTTTTTTAACCCCAACTTTAAATCTGGGCACATCAAACATGTAATGATTAATTAATAAAGTTGTTCTTACACCTCAGTCACTGGTGTTGTGTCAATTCAAGCAAAAAAAAAAAAAGGAGCAAATTTTTTACAAAAATTAGTAAAGCGTGTGAAAGCTCTGAGCTCTGGAAGTTCTGAGATGCCGCAGCGAAGGCACGATTTGATGAAACGTTTACATTTACAGCAAAAATAAGAAGCTGATTAGAGCCACATTTCTCTGCTCTGCTGTCAGAAGGATTGGGTTTATTTAATTAGGCATTTTTTAGGCTGGAAATGTAAAGAATTAGCAACATTTACGCTTTACAGAAATGACTTTTGTTGTTTGTGTTGTATAACATCACGGGACAAAATCCCAACGATCGCCTCAACGTCGTTCCACATATCTTCTGCTTCGTAAGATCGTGTAAAGCTGAACGAATTTACATTTCTCAGTTTACAAGAGAAACATGTGTGGAACCTTGTGTTCACACACACACAGCTACTGAAGCTGATTTACACACATCTCTATGAGAGAGAGAGAGAGAGAGAGAGAGACAGCGAGAGAGAGAGTAAGAGAGAGAGAGAGAGAGAGAGTAAGAGAGAGGGAGAGAGAGAGAGACAGAGAGAGAGACAGGCGAGAGAGAGAGTAAGAGAAAGAGAAAGAGAGAGAGAGAAAGAGAGAGAGAGAGACAGAGAGAGAGAGAGAGAGAGTAAGAGAGAGAGAGAGAGAGAGACAGAGAGAGACAGGCGAGAGAGAGAGTAAGAGAAAGAGAGAGAGAGAGAGAGAGAGAGAGAGAGAGAGAGAGAGAGTAAGAGAGAGAGACAGAGAGAGAGTGAGTAAGAGAAAGAGAGAGTGAGAAAGAGCGAGAAAGAGAGAGTAAGAGAGAGAAAGAGAGAAAGAGAAAGAGAGTAAGAGAAAGAGAGCGTAAGAGAGAGAGACAGAGTAAGAGAAAGAGAGAGAAAGAGAGAATAAGAGAGAGACAGAGAGTATGAGAAAGAGAGAGTAAAAGAGAGAGAGAGAGAGAGAGAGAGAGACTCTGTGTTTCTGTGGTTTCCTCATGCACTCATCTGGTTTCCTGACTGTGGCGTAAAGCCGAGCCCACAAGTCAAGCATGAGCTATATAAGAGACAACGGAACACCACAAGAACACACACACACACACACACACACACACCGTTTCTGCTGTTCTTCGTTCTTCACTTCTGTGGACGGCTTTGATCTGGGTAAGACAGCCATCTTCTTATTCTGCGTTTCGGAGCCTGCTTTCCTCCTTCATCATTTTATAACTCTACGCCTTGTGATTTTTCGCTTCTCTTGTTACTCATTCATCGTGTATTCGATAGTTTCACGTTAATCACCTTAAGTTTAACTGAAAACTCTCCTCCTTGTGACCTCAGTGAAGCATTTAAGGTGTAAGATTAAAAAGCATTTACCATATTTAATGTAGTGGCGTCATGTATGTTAAGTGTTTGTCAGTCGCCGTTGACTTTATAACGGCTTATACAGTACATCCGGTTAAAAACATCGGTGTTCCATTTGAGATGATACGACGCTTCTAACAGTCATACACTAGACACTAGAGAACATTGTAAGTATGTAGTATGTCGTTTGTAATGCTGCTTGATCTCACCTGGTTTCTGTACCAAATGTAGTGTCAGATTTTTGTTCTTGGCCGACAGGAAGCTGATATGGGCTTCTGCTCCTATATCCTCTCCAAGCTTGCTGTGTTAAATGCTTTTCTGCTCATCTTCTTCTGAACACTTTCATCGACGAGACGTTTCCTCTCACAGACCTTCTTCCCGCTCTCTTTCTGCAGCCGTAAACTCTTAACAAAATATCTGATTGTTTTGTTGTGTGTATCAGACGACTGGCTGTTGAGCTCACTGCAGTTGTTCAGCTGTATGTTTGTGGTGTTCGAGAACGCTGTTACTGTAAGATCCTGTAGGACCACTTTGTTTTGTTTCATTTGTTTCCTTTACCTGAAAACAGCGAGTCAACTGCAAAACTTAAACTCCATATGTTCCCAAACCTTCGACTGGCAAAGAGATTGTGTTGCATGTTCACATTTTTTATGTTCCCCTGATACACACTGATGACTTTTACAGATGTGAAATGGAAACATAAAAATGCTTTTTAGATGTTGGCTAAAAACACCAGAACTCTAAAAAATTTTTATTTTATTTTTTTTTTCAGTTGCTTCCCTAAATATGCTTAACATGACCACAAATTATTACACATTTCTTCTTGTATAGCCTCAAATTGCTTTCTGAATCGATTGTGGATTCTACTAGAGCAAGTAAGGGCCTTTTTACACCTGGTCACTTCGTGTGTTCTCTCTGATCCGATAGCTATCTCACTCATTCATTTTCTACCGCTTGTCCGAACTATCTCAGGCGTCATCGGGCATCAAGGCAGGATACACCCTGGACAGAGTGCCAACCCATCACAGGGCACACACACACTCTCATTCACTCACGCAATCACACACTACGGACAATTCCAGAGATGCCAATCAACCTACCATGCATGTCTTTGGACCGGGGGAGGAAACCCCCAAAGCACGGGGAGAACATGAAAAAACTCCACACACACAAGGTGGAGGCGGGAATCGAACCCCGACCCTGGAGGTGTGAGGCGAACGTGCTAAACACTAAGCCACCGTGCCCCCTGATAGCTATCTGATTTGTTAAAACTGTTCCATTTACATTAGGCCACATAAATGCGTCTCGGCGAATCGGATATCGATCCGATCTTTCTGCTCCCGCCCAAAATGCTAATATATTTGACCTCGTTTCCGGGGTAATTGAAACGGAACACACTTTGGTGTGTGCGGTTTTCACAACGCGATCAAAAAGAAGAGGAAAAAACTGGTTACGACGGTTATGTTACAAAAAACAGCGTTTACTGTTTGCTGCATTTTCGCTGGCAGCAGCAGCGCATTTTAAGACCCGACGAGACGCCTGGGTGAAAGATCACCTGAGTGACGTAGTTCCGTTTGGGAGGAGTTTAGTGCTGACGTATGTGGCTTGAACAACCACATTCATTTACACCTGTCCAGTTTCATCTGAAACACGTCCCAGACCACCTCCTGAAGGGGTTTGTACCGTCGGATTTATATCAGTCTCCAAAACGTTTCGGAGGGCATTTAGACCTGGTCTTTTTACCATCAGATAGCTTTTGGATCACAGAAGACGCGTGAAGTGACCAGGTGTAAAAAGCCCCTAAGACAAATCTTTAACTAATGTTTTTCTGACTTGTAGAAATTCCGTGTCAAGATTATTATATATAGCGTAAAGAGCAGAAAAGGTCATCGACTGAGGTTAAAGACCATCGGAAGAGACTCGGGATGGCGTACAAGCTACCGGAGGTCTTTCTTCTCCTCCTCTTTGGAATTTCCACCACCTTCGCTCAAGGTTTGTGTCTCGTAGCCTTTTCACGCACCTCATTTGCAACGTTCACATTTAAAGCAGCATCCTAATATCCATCTTAATTATTCTAACCATAGCATTTATTCACAGGGTACATCGTACATCTACAGCAAAACCACTCAGGCTGGAAACTCAATCTTCTTTGTCAAATCCTTTTAGTTTATAGCTTTAATGTTGAATTATTCATGGTAAAAGTGCTAATGGGACTTTACCAGCTGTTTTTTGGTTCTCATCCACCCATTCCTCTGTGAAGATGATAAATAGCCTCCGTGTTATGTTTCCTCTCAGAAGCCGAGCTCGATTAGAAGTTATGCGTGTAAGCCAGAGGCTATGAGCCACCTGTCATCAATTGGCCACACGTTACTGAGAGCACAGAGTCAAGTCATGCCAGTATCATGTTCCTGTGATGAACGTGGAACATATGCAGGCTCGAATAATACGAGGTCAAATTCTGTACAACTGTGTGAACGAAAGCCGTATCGTGTTATTTTACGATTATCAAAACATGCAAATGAATCTTGGCCAAGCTTTAGCGGTGAGAACTTTGTTCAGGAAGGAGACTGATCGCTAACAGATGAGTGAGAATTACACAGGAGTTTAAAAAAGAAATCCTGATTTACATCATTTGTTTAGATCAGGGCTGAAACATTTATATTCATGTATAACAATCCCACGATGTTTTGACTACATAAAAATAGAGATATAAAATTGTTCCACAATTATAGTTAATTTTCCTCCAGCTATCGTGTTTGGTACATTTATAATTTGAGAGAGAGAGAGAGAGAGAGAGAGAGAGAGAGAGAGAGAGAGAGAGAGAGAGAGAGAGAGAGAGAGCGCAAGACAGACAAAGAGAGAGACAGACAGAGAGAGACAGGCAGAGAGAGACACAGACAGCGTGAGAGAGTAAGATAGAGACAGAGAGAGCGACAGAGAGAGACAGACAGGCAGAGAGCGACAGAGAGAGACAGACAGAGAGAGACGCAGACAGTGTGAGAGAGAGACAGAGAGAGCGCGAGAGAGAGAGATAGAGAGACAGACAGGCAGAGAGCGACAGAGAGACAGACAGGCAGAGAGCGACAGAGAGACAGACAGAGAGAGACAAAGATAGCGACAGAGATAGACAGAGAGACAGAGAGCGTGAGACAGAGTGAGAGAGATAGAGAGAGATAGAGATAGACAGAGAGAGACAGGCAGAGAGAGGGAGTGAGAGAGTGTGAGCGAGAGAGCGAGACAGAGAGCGAGAGAGAGACAGAGAGCGAGAGAGTGAGTGAGATAGAGAGCGCAGTTACATTCTTTAAATTTAATACAAAATGTAAGCCTATTCTCCTGTAAAATTTGTCGAGGTCTTAAATGTACACTTTACATCTACAACTTTGTTAGCCCAGATGTGTGTTGTATAAAAAAAAGATCTTGAGCTGGAGCTACACCGTGCTTTCTGTAAATTATGTTTATAAAAGTCTATTTTATTAAAATGGTAAAGATCACTAAAAGGCTTAATTTCTCTACAGGATCTGGAAGATCCATGAATCACAATCCAGCAGTATTCCATAGTGACAGTGTTTATAATACATAATTATACAAAACATTCATAAGACTGAACAGAATTAAGCGTACTCGCACAGGGTGTAATCACAGGCATCTTGTCTATGAAAATGTTCATTTACAGTTCAAATGTATATATAAACATTAATAATTAAATATTGAATGTGTGCTGCATCTATTCCGCCCCCGTGTTCGCAGTTTATTCAGATGACTACGAGTGGACGACTTGGTTCAACGTCGATCACCCTGGAGGGAAGGGAGATTACGAACAGCTGGATGCGATTCGTTTCTATTACCGAGCTCGTGTGTGCGATTCCCCACGGATGCTGGAAGCTCGTACTACAGACTGGATGCCAGCTCACAGAACTGGAGAGAGAGTGCACACTGAGCCCACTGTGGGTTTCTGGTGCATCAATTCAGAACAACCCGAAGGAAAGAACTGCTCCAATTACGCAGTCCGTTTCCTTTGCCCGAGAGGTAAGATTTATGTAATGGATATGTATTATGTAATAGATTTTGCTCAGTGACATTTTCATCACCAACCAGAAAGATTGCAGCATATTGGGTGGTTGGATTAAAAATATATTTAATGGCTTGGAAATTGCAAATTGTTCAAAAGAAAATACAGATAGTGGGTGGTGTTTGGGAGGTGGGCGGGTGGGTGGGGGGGGACTGCCACAAAACCCAATTAGAAAACTTCCTCTTGGCTTTTAGACACAAAGTCTGAACCCGAAGGAGTGTGGAGTCAGTGGTCAGACTGGACCCCATGTTCTGCACAATGTGACCAGGATGCATCCCAGATCCGCTCCAGAACCTGCACAACCCAATCCAGGAGGTGCAACGGTCTAAAGATGGAGAGCAGACAATGCAGAGGACCCACTTGTCCAGGTGATGTTGAGTTTCCATGTCATTGGGACACTAAAAGATGTTTTTTGTTCTTGTTCTCTTCTTCAGGAGCTTTTTAGAAAAATGAAACAATACTGTTTATGGCTTTGGTGGTAGCAGCAAGGATTGTTAACATTGCAGCTAAAAAAGCTTCCTCACTTACTTAGTGTAACCAGACTAGCCACTTTACAGAGATGCTTTTGTAAGTGAGGAAGCTTATTTAGCTGCAATGTTAACAATCCATGCTGCTACCACCAAAGCCATAAACAGTATTGTTTCATTTTTCTAAAAAGCTCCTAAAATCCTCATTCTCTTTTGTTGGTTTAGGGTGTAATCTGCAGTGTGTGATGGGCAAGGCAAACACAGACTGCAGTGCTTGCATGTGTGAAGATCACACAGTGCTTGGATCAGTTCGTCGTGCTGGAAGTCTCCCGGCTCCTGGGGCAGCCATTCTCCTTTCAGGCACAAGCCCCAAACTTCTGACACTATCTGACCACAACGGACACTTCCGTGTACCGGGGATCTGTTCCGACGGTAACACTACACTGCTGATCACGCTGCAGGGCCACATGCGTCAGGAAATCGTCATGCCGCTGAGCCCTGAGCCTACAACTGTACTTCATGTGAAGTTGGAGAGAGCAAGTAAGGATCCGACATACAGTAGATCATACTGTAGATCAAAATGAACTTAAACGTAGTGCTAATTTCAAGTGGAGAAAAATAAATTTTTCCACCTTGTATCTTCCTCAGAAAACCTGTATGTGGAAAAGAACCCAGAGTCAAAAGCCAGGAGACAGGGTCAGACAGCTGCCTTCTGCTGCAAGGTTACTGGTTCACCTGAACCTAATGACTACCAATGGTAAGATGTAAATAAGATCCGTAGGAAGTAACGTTCAAATGCAATAACATGCATACAGCTATTTAATATAATAATAATCAAGGGCTCAAGGGTATTCTAGCTCAACACCTGTATGACGATAAACCAAAAATCACAAGTGTTGCTATTTAAATATTCGATAAAACGTGTAAAAATAAATTTAAAAACTTACCTTTTGATGTCATATTTTTCCACTGGCAGAGTAAATAATTATCAGTAATCACCCATAGCCTTTTGCTTTACTGTGAACCAATTTCCATTTGTACAATCAAAAACTCTTCTTAATTCCAGGTTTCACAACGGAACTCTGCTTGACAAGAGCATGTATCACTATGACAAGACGTTGGTTTTGAGGAACCTAAGAATAGATCAGGCTGGAGAGTACTACTGCAGAGCTAGCAGTGAGAATGGTTCTATTAAATCCAAGCCAGCTACTCTCTCAGTCATAGGTAAGCTTTTCATTAAACTGAACATTAAAAAAAATTTACTTGGTTATGACCATTTTGTTAACGTTGGAATTGTTTTCTATCTAAAAGATCAGGCTGAGCCTTCGTGTGACCCGAACCCTGAACCAAACTTGATCCGTTTGCCTCATGACTGCTTCCAGAACCAGACAAACTCCTTCTACTATGATGTAGGAAAATGTCCCATAGTAACATGCACTGGACAGCTAGACAATGGTATTCGCTGCAAAGACTCCATATCTTTCTGTTGTGGGGTGTCCAAAATGGAAGAGAGACAGATAACATGCCAAGGCTATGAGTTACCTACTATGGTGGTCACTCAGTGTGGCTGCAAAAAATGTGTGGAAACAAAGGCAACAGTTCGTGGACGTGCCATTGCAGCGGATACAGGAGAGCCCTTAAGGTTTGGACACATATACATGAACGGAGCAAGAATTAGCCGAACAGGATACAAGGGTACTTTTTCCATCCAAGTTCCCACAGATACTGAAAGGCTGGTTCTAACTTTTGTAGACAACATGCAAAAGTTTGTGAACACTACTAAAGTACTTTTGTTCAACAGTAGAGGTGGAGCTGTGTACCATGAGATCAAACTGCTGAGGAAAAAACCTCCGGTTACCTTAAGCTCAACCGCTACAAACAAACTACAGCTTGGAGAACTACGAGAAGAGAAACCCATGGCTGAGATTGAAATTCCACCCAACTCTTTCTACAAGCAAAATGGAGAGGTTTATGTTGGTAATGTTAAGGCCAGCGTTACCTTCATGGACCCGAGAGATGTATCCACAGCAGCGGCTGCTCAAAGTGACCTCAACTTTGTAGGCACTGAAGGTGATACCCTCCCCTTGAGAACCTACGGCATGTTCTCTGTTGACTTCAGGGATGAGTCAGATAGTGAGTCACTAAATGCCGGAAAAGTAAAAGTTCGACTTGATGCAGCAAGTGTCAAGATGCCGGAACATCTGGAGACAATGAAGCTGTGGTCCCTGAACCCTGAGACTGGTCTTTGGGAAGAAGAAGGACAGCTTCGTATGGAGATAAAACAACGAAGAAAGCGAGAAGAAAGGACTTTCCTCGTAGGAAACATGGAAATTCGAGAGAGAAGGTTGTTTAACTTGGACGTGCCTGAGAACAGAAGATGTTATGTTAAAGTCCGAGCTTTCCGTAGTGAGCGATTTATACCAAGTGAGCAGGTTGAGAGTGTTGTGATTACTCTGATCAATATGGAGCCCACAGCAGGTTTCGCCAGCAACCCTCGTGCATGGGGCAGGTTTGATAGTGTCATCACTGGTCCTAATGGGGCATGTCTGCCTGCTTTCTGTGATGACGAAAAAGCAGATGCTTACTCTGGTTATGTCATGGCAAACCTTGGAGGGGAAGAACTGGATGCAGTAGCTTCAGCACCAAAATTAAATCCCAATGTCATTGGTGTTCCTCAACCCTATCTGAACAAACTGAATTACAGAAGAACAGATCACGACGATCCCAGGATTAAGAAGACGGCATTCAGTATCAACATAGCAAAACCCAGCCCAAACGCAGCTGAAGAAGCAAACGGTCCAATTTATCCGTTTGAAAAACTGAAAGAGTGCGAAGAAGCTCCATTTAACGCACCTCACTTCCGCTTTTCAAGAGTTGAAGGAGATCGCTATGACTACAACACGGTTCCTTTCAACGAGGACGATCCAATGAGTTGGACAGAAGACTATTTGAGTTGGTGGCCAAAACCGACGGAATACCGAGCTTGCTATATTAAAGTAAAAATCAACGGCCCGCATGAAATCAACGTTCGTTCTCGCAACATGGGAGGCACCCACCCGAGAACAGTTGGCCAACTGTATGGACTTCGCGATACCCGTAGTATCCGAGACAGGGTGCAGTCCAGTGTCTCAGCAGTCTGTTTAGAGTTCAAATGCAGTGGCATGCTCTATGATCAAGACAGAGTGGATCGCACCCTAGTGAAGGTGATCCCACAGGGTAGTTGCAAGAGAGAGAGCGTGAATAGTATGCTACAAGAGTACTTGGTCAACCATCTTCCACTGGCTGTCAACAATGACACCAGTGAATTCACCATGCTTGCCCCACTGGACCCTCTGGGCCATAATTACGGTATCTACACGGTTACTGATCAAGACCCTCGTACAGCAAAAGAGATAGCACTCGGGCGCTGTTTTGAGGGTACATCAGATGGCACATCAAGAGTAATGAAGAGCAGTGACGGTGTGGCATTAATCTTCACTTGTGGCGATAAAGAGGTCACCAAACAGAGCGTGTTCCAGCAACTCCAGAATGCTCCAGGCCGGGCCGTAGCAGGGACTACTCGTCCAGGGAGAGGCAACCGAAGGCAAAGGGGAGACTCCTCAGCTGCACTCCGTAGTAGCCAGAGAAGAAGTACCCGCAATCCCAACAGACGATCCCAAATCACACGCAGCTCATAATAAATGTTTAACGAAAATATTCCGGAGAGGCCCGCATCCAGGGATGTTCTCCATACCACCTGACTGGTGCGAAAGGTTTTTGAGCATATTCGTAAATGAAATTGTTTTTAAACTTTAATGTGTAATTCCCACATGCTATACTGAGAAACATTTAGAGGTTTGAGTAAGGGTTCGAACTGAACCTTTTTTTTTTTTCCCCAACAATTTTCCTTGCTCCCAACACATGTCCCCCCCCCCCAAACAGATAAATCTAGAGCTAAAGTGGGTATGTAATGACAGTTTGAAGAATAATGTTGACCAGTAACAATTAAGCAGCTCCTCCACCCCATTTCACAAATAATTTGGTAAATGAGGCATTTATAAACAGCTATCTTAAGTTTACGCCTTAACACTTACCTGTACTGTGATAGTTACTACTTGAAATTGTAAATAACGGGATATTTATTTCATACACCGTGATAAATAACCAGAAATCCTAATGTTTGTGTATTTGACTCACACTACGTTTTCCAAAAGAATCCTTTTTGACCAATAATTTTTATTAAATTACATCCTTAAAAAAAAACACTGTGGAGTCTCGTCATCGATCGCTTTCTTAAACATTTTCGTGAAGCATGTCCCCCGTCCCCCCCCAAACGGTTAGAAGGATAAACCCTCAAAACAAAAGGAAAACCTCAAATATAGAATGAGAGCAAATACGTTTCTGTTCTTTCTGTCTTCCTTCTCCCTGATACACGGCTGCAATAGCTGCAACAAAAGTCCCACAGTCCAGCACTAGAAATTTAAATCTACCAGCATTTGCGCAAAGTAAACATTTGAATGGAAAAGAAAATAATAATAATTTTCAGAACAATTCAATACACAGGAAATGCTGCTTTCAAATTGTACTTACGTTTTTTTTCTGCTTCGCCGTCATTTACACTAAAAAAAATAAGTGTACCTACAACCGGTGCTCCTTATGTAGTGTCTGCTGTAAATGCACTGACATGTTAAGGACAAAAAAAAAACGTTGTTGAATGATGTGCATCTGATGTTGCTGACAACTGGCAATCAGAGATATAGATATAATTCTGTGGAAATAGCCACGAGAGGAAAATATCCATTTTTTTTTTTTTTAAACCTAGGACATTCTGTATACAATTACTTTTGCATAGAATATCGTTTGTTTATGTGAATACAATTGCACAGAGGTTAACAGCATCAGCTATTTCAGTATTTCAACCAAAATAAACAGGTTTTCTGTAATATTTCGTATAAGGCATTATGATTATTATTAGTTTCTTGTGTTGGCCAACTGGAGAAGACACTTGTGCAAAGATGTCTCGCATCCTAAAGTCTTTGTCAGAGGCAGAGTTGTAAATACAAGGCAATTTAGTTAGATCTTCCTTTTGTCACCAAATGGCAACGTTGGTAATAGCAGCTTCACTAAGAGTTGTTTTGACCACTGAAGCGGGGGGGGAAAAAAAAATAAAAAATAAAAAAGTCAAAAGGTTGACACAGTGTTCAGTTTACTCCAGGATGGCACTGGTGAAAGAAAATGAGAGACGAGGGGATGCTGTATGTCTTGAGTGGGGTAGGTGAGGGGGGTGTGTGTTTCAGCCTTCGTCACATGAAGTCCTCGTAATCGTTGTAGCCGCCGCCGAATTCGCCGTAATCGTCGAAGTCGTCTTTCTTTTTCGCTTTCAAACCGCCGCCGGCGAGGACGGTTTTCTTTTTCTTCTTAGCGCCTTTGGCTTTTTCCTATAGGGAAAATATCA
This sequence comes from Tachysurus vachellii, assembly GCF_030014155.1. NCBI lineage: Eukaryota > Metazoa > Chordata > Actinopteri > Siluriformes > Bagridae > Tachysurus > Tachysurus vachellii. Next base: position 15,450,220 of record NC_083482.1, on the reverse strand, counting down.
CGTGACAAACGTAAGCAAAGACAGACTTACTCTGTCTCGGAATTAAAACGTCCTCTTCTGCAGAACGTCAAGAGGGTTAAAGGAACGATTTAACAGTAAGCAAGCAGACGGCTCCCTCTGCTGCATGGAATAGGAATTACACTCTGGCTTCTAGGATATAATGTTCAGTAAGCGCTTTATCCAGGGTTTGCTGGATCAGGAGCCTATCCCGGGAATGAGGCAGGAATAATTCCTGGATGGGATGCCCAGACCTCTAGGACACATCCAAAAATTTGCATTCCTGATGGTTTTCAGGTGTAAAAAGGACAACATGTTTTATTTCCTACAATTCCGTTTGTAATAAAATTGAAATGTTTTGCTATTCTACAACAAACAAAATCCTGGTATGACTCAGTAAAAAAAAACAAAAAAAAAAACAATGAAAAATTAGGTTAATATGGGCTAATAATCTGTAAAACGTAACACCACAGGATGGTTCTTGCTTTAAACGAATTAGTTTGTAGTGGTGTGTGCAAACTTAAGAGTGTGTATTGTCAAAAAAAAAAAAACAATCAAAGCAACACAAAGAATTATTTAAAAAAATAAATAGATAAAAACAGGGATTAAACAAATTATTTCACAGCTTACCTTTTCCTGCTTTTGCTTTTCAGTTTGAAGAACTGACAGGGAATTGTTGATTTTCTTTAAGTCCTCTACTTCCACTGTGGCACACAATAACAAACAAACTTTATATATTTCAATGTCAAGATTTGAGCAATTATGTGCATTTATTTTACTTAAAAAACACGAGTGAGCCTGAACAGGACTGAGGCTTGAACTCCGTTGCACTTAGGGATGCACCGATCCGATTTTTTTTGAATGGATCGGGTATCGGTGGTGCGTGACCGATCCAAATCTGATACTCGTGGTCATGTGCGTTGGAACCATTATATGTGGGTGGGACAGGACACGCCCACTTTTTATTTACTTCCGAAGCCCATGCCGTTTGATTAATGAACAGCAAACATCATTGACTATTGGCAGAACTTATAAGAAAAACACCCTTATATATGAAATTACATTAATGAAAATAAATATAATACATTTTATGGGAAATGTGTTGCACAACCGCCTGCGACGCCTGCGCCTGTGTTTCAAGAGTTCTAATTTAAGATTCACTTTAAAATATTGCCTTTTCTTCAGAAAATAATATAATTTCATAATTGCAGTATATACGGTTTAGCTTGTTATACCACTAACTGTTAAAAGTACTGTTTGCTTCTGCATTAATGCTTTTTTTAAGGTTTCTTGTGTTTTAATTTTTCAACCAGTAATATGGGCATTTTTGTATTTCTTTACCAGAAACAAATAAATCTTAATAACTAAGCAAGTTGTTTACATTCTTTAGTTTTAAAAGTAGAAAGGGACACAGGTATCGGATCGGTATCGGAATCGGATCGGAAGAGAAAACGTATCGGTACATCCCTAGTTGCACTCGAATAGAAATTTAAGCCACATCCATAAAATGAACACAAACACAAACATCTACTCACGTGAAATACAGAGCTCCCGAAACAGTGACTCCAAAAAGCTAGAATAATGCACCGACTTCTCAAACTGTGTGATCTTGTCTTTCAGGGCTTTCTCAAAAACTAAAAAGTCTTCCTTAGTCGACGGACACATGGCTTCGATTCCCGAGGCACTATTCGTAGTAGTCGTGTCAATACCTGCAGATTAGAACAGTCCGAGTGTCATCGACATCATAATATTCTAAACAAGTCAACTTTCTCAGTCATTTCACAGATGGACAACTTCAGCTTTTAAATCATAGCCTTCTATATTCATTTGAAAAACTAGCAAAAATGTAATTAATGAGATCATAATTTAAGATTTCTTTATTTTTATACTACTGAAAATGTAATTTTATCTAGTACAAATCTGGTGTTTACTGATAAAAAAATTAGACATGCTGAAAAACATTTTTCTAGTGAAAATCAATCTCTGATTTAACAAATTAATTTCAACTTTTCACTAGTTAAGGCCATCCTTAAAAATATTCTTGTTTGCCGTAACCCGACCGACCCTGTCAATTTAGGACCGACTCAATTTATTTATTATTTTTTTTCTTTAAGTTCGACCGACTTGCCGGTTGTAAATTTGCGTTAAGACCGACCTTTTTTTTTTTTTTTTACTCTTCAAACAACTAATACAAAAGCAATAAGATAATATTAACGGGTCCGGGCACCATAATACGTCTAAAAAATTCATTAAAACAGCTCGACACCACTTTAACTTGGCACGAAGTTCTGGAAAAACTGTCCAGCATCAAAATAAGGC